>NC_050443.1:16138212-16339013 GCF_903995425.1 Onychomys torridus
ACCTTTTTATCCCTTTGACCCCTATCTCTCCAAGCTATCTCTGCTCCTGCTGTTTCTGGTGAGTGTGCTCAGTCACTAGGCAACTTGGCTGGGCAACTTCCATCACAGCTAGATGGACCTGTAAGTTAATTGTTAAAAGTGGATCTAAAACTAGAAATAAGACTTTGGAAAGGAGAAAGTTAAGCTTAATTGGCACATTTGCCAGGCCTTCTCAAACGGGTAGTCTGGAGGCTTAAGTCTGTTCTTAGAGAGTACAGAGGTGTCTCTGCTAAGGTACTTTCCTCCATCTGGGGATGACCATCTCCTCTGGCAGTTTTATTTTCAGAGAGAGAAGATGGAACTTAGAGGTATAAGGAGACAGAGGAGTGGAGAACCTGAGGACGGAGAACTGAGAAGGACAAGGAGGATTTTGACCAGAGAGAACGTGTGGATGAGATGGGGACGAGCCGGATGAGGAAGTACTAGCTGGGTAAGAACGAGATGAGAAGGACCTCGATGAGGCAGAATTAAGATGAGAGAATTAAGATAGAACTTAGAGGGGACAGCAGATAAAGGTAGAGAGAAATCAGGCAAGAAAGGAGCTCGGCATGAGAACAGAACTGAAGCTGTGTAGATAGGATGTTATCCCAGATAAATTAAAGCAAGTGGACTATAGAGCTCGGTGTGCTGAGATTCTATTTCCTGAAAATAGCTGCCCCTGGGAAGTGTAATATTAAGGCTGGTCCTTTTACTATTATACGAGACGGGCTGTCTCTGTCTGTGTCCCCAGCTCATCCCCTCTCTCTCCATCCCACTCCATGCTTTACTTTGTTCCAGCCTCCCTCCCTGACTGTCCCCTTCTGTCTCTGTTGATGTCTCTCCCACTCCATCCCCAGAGACCATTCCAATACCATTCTTCATTTCTCTCCCTCCCTTCATCTACCCACAGAGATCGCCTGTCCTGACAACAGCCACTATGAGCTCTGTGGCCCACCCTGCCCAGCCAGCTGCCCACCCCCTGCACGCCACACAACCCCAGCTGCGTGTGACGGGCCCTGTGTGGAGGGGTGCCAGTGTGACCAGGGCTATGTGTTGAGTGCTGATCGGTGTGTTCCCCTGGACAGTGGCTGTGGCTGCTGGGTCAACGGCACATACCATGAACCAGGCACTGAGTTTTGGACTGATGCCACCTGCTCTGCGAGGTGTCACTGTGGACCTGGAGGTGATTCTTTGGTCTGCACATCTGCCAGCTGTGGGCTGGGTGAGGAGTGCGCCTTGTTGCCCTCCGGCCAGCTTGGCTGCCAACCTACAAGCACAGCTGAGTGCCAAGCCTGGGGTGATCCCCATTACATCACTCTAGATGGGCACCGGTTTGACTTCCAAGGCACCTGCGAGTACCTGCTCAGTGCACCCTGCCATGCAGCACCCACAGGGGCTGAATACTTCAATGTCACTGTGGTGAATGAGCACAGGGGCAGCCAGGCTGTCAGCTACACCCGCACTGTCACTCTCAACATCTATGGCCTCAGCCTGACCCTTAGTGCCCGCTGGCCCAGGCAGCTACAGGTGAGTGGTATGTGGTCCAGGAGCCTCTGCTGTACAGGAGAGAATGAGGGATGCGCCATTCCCCAAAAACACCTTTCCCAGCCTGGCAGGAGCCTGATGCTGGGTTCAGCCTATAGCCTGTGGGACCAGGGAGGCTGGAAGCAGTGGCTTCCCCAGGCTCAGCCTTCCATTATTCCTCTGTAGGGTGGACTGTCCAAATGACCTACTTGACGGTAGCATAGAGAACCAGTGAGCTGGTGTGATGGGGATGGGGGTGGTTCACTTCTGTTAATTCAGCTTTCAGAGACTGAGGTCACAGGGTTGCAGAGAGTCGCAGAAGCCTAGCCTCTGAGAGTCGTTCCTTGATACAGGAGGCAACAAACAGAATATAAACAAAACCAAAAAAGAGTCCATGACGCCGAATCTCATTACCCTACTTTGAACCCCATATCTTATAAGTTGTGGAAACATGCAAAACTATCGATGCCTCTCACCTCTCACTCTCTCCCCGTCCCGCAGGTGAACGGAGAGTTCGTTGCTCTGCCCTTCCATCTGGACCAGCGACTGAGCATTTACCTAAGTGGAGCAGATGTAGTGGTGAACACTGCCTCTGGGCTCTCCCTGGCTTTTGACGGGGACAGTTTCGTTCGCCTGCACGTGCCTGCAGCCTATGCAGGTGCCCTCTGTGGCCTGTGTGGGAACTACAACAAAAATCCCAAGGATGACCTGACAGCAGTAGATGGGAAACCTGAGGGCTGGAAGGTTGGCGGAACCCCAGGCTGTGACCAGTGCGTGACTGAGCCTTGCCCACAGCCCTGCACACCTGAGCAACAGGAACCCTTCCGTGGCCCCGACGCCTGTGGCATAATCTCATCCCCCGAAGGCCCACTGGCACCCTGCCACAGCCTCGTGCCACCCACGCAGTACTTCGAGGCTTGCTTGCTGGATGCCTGTCAGGTTCAGGGCCATCCAGGAGGCCTCTGTCCTGCCATTGCCACCTATGTGGCAGCTTGTCAGGCTGCTGGGGCCCAACTTGGAGAGTGGAGGAAGCCAGACTTCTGTCGTGAGTACTGACCCATGCAGCTCCACACAAACAGTCTCCCCCAACCCTTTCCAGGGGCTCTAAGACAAGAGTCCTGGTGCTTCAGTGGAGCTTAAAGCCCATCCCCACCACCTCCTGTCAGAGATACACCCTGGCACTGATACTGAAAAACACCAATTGGGCAGGGAAGGACCTAGCTACACACCCAGAGTCACAAAGCCTGGGTGCAGACCCCTCTGGGAGGTTCATTTTGCTAGGGGACTTGGATATGACCCAGTGACAGTTACTCAGTAAGAAACTACACCCCTGGACCACCTCCCTCAGTTAGACACACAGAAGTGGTCAGTAGGCCAGCGGTGCCTGGGGAGATGCCACACACTGGTCAGACATCAGGCACCCTCAGCTGGAGTCAGGACCTGTCCCTGGCAGATCCAAGCAGACTGAATCAGGAGGTGTGGGGCAGCTCCTTCAGGCACATCTGCTGAGTCAGGTCCACCCTGTTAGTGTCACCCACTCATGTACACACTGGCAGAGTCGCACCCTGAAACTGAGGATGTCCAAGAGACCTGTGGGTGCTCCAGTGTTGTCCCCACGCCTTCACTCTCTTCAATCAGGCTGACTGATCCCCCCACACATGGGCCCCTAGTCAGGCCCTCACCAGTATAGCCTTGGTGGGTTCTAGTGGGTTCTGGTCAGACGCATGTGGTCTATCCTCCAGACAGTCACTTGTAGAAGTACTTGTCAGGATGACACACCCTTCTCAGGGAGACCTGGTCACACCCCCACACCTGAGATCCCAAATCAGTGTCCCTGTCATATGCTCTACATCAAGTCCCAAGCCAAGCCACCGGCTGTCCCAGCAGGCTCTTACCCACAAGCCCTTCTGGTCCCAGCATTGCCTCTGCCTGACTCTCCCTTTCTCTATCCCCACAGCTCTCCAGTGTCCTGCCAACAGTCACTACCAGCTCTGTGGTGACTCCTGCCCTGTGAGTTGTCCAAGCCTCTTGCCCCCAGAGGGTTGTGAAACCACCTGCCGTGAGGGCTGTGTCTGTGATTCTGGCTTTGTGCTCAGTGGAGACACTTGTGTGCCCGTGGGCCAGTGTGGCTGCCTCTACAATGGACGCTACTACCCGCTAGGTACCACATTCTACCCAGGCCCTGAGTGTGAGCGGCGCTGTGAATGTGGGCCAGGTGGCCAGGTCAGCTGCCAGGACGGTGCAGACTGTGAGCCCTATGAGGAGTGCCGCATAGAGAATGGCATCCAGGCCTGCCATCCCACTGGTTGTGGCCACTGCCTGGCTAACGGGGGCATCCATTATGTCACCCTTGATGGACGGGTGTATGATCTTCATGGCTCCTGCTCCTATGTCTTGGCACAAGTCTGTCACCCAAAACCTGGACAGGAGGAGTTTTCCATTGTGCTTGAGAAGAACTCAGTTGGTGATCCCCAACATGTGACGGTTACAGTGGATGGCCAGGTCGTGGTCCTGGCTAAAGGGCCACAGGTAAGTGATCACAAACCTATCCAGAGTTCTGGTAGGGACATGACCCCACCTTGGCCTCACCCTATGGGGTTCTCAGTAGACCTTGGAGAGCTCTAGAATATGGGAATATCACTGCCCACCCCAATAGTTCTGGGCTTGTGTGTAAAGGTCCTATCTCAGAATTTATTGTAGTCATGGCGCCAACCTAGGAGTTTAACAGGGTCTGATTTTAGCCCCAAAGGGACTTCCAAGCAGGTCTGAGATAGACAACACTCTATGCAGGAACTATGAGTACCTGCCTTACACTGAGGTGCTCTCCCCTCATCCCAACTGACCCTTCACCCAGGTGACTGTGGATGGTGAAACTGTGGTCCTGCCTGTGACGAAAGGCCATGTGAGTGTGACTGCTGAAGGCCGAAACATGGTTCTGCAGACGAGCAACGGGCTGAAGCTTCTCTTTGATGGTGATGCCCATATCCTCATGTCCATCCCTAGTCCCTTCCGTGGGCGGATCTGTGGCCTCTGTGGGAACTTCAATGGGAACTGGAGTGATGACTTTGTGCTGCCCGATGGAACAGTGGCCCCCAGTGCAGAGGCCTTTGGAGCTGAATGGCGAGCTCCCGGCTCCTCCCTGGGTTGTGGTGAAGGCTGTGGGCCCCAAGGCTGCCCTGTGTGCTTGGCAGAGGAGACAAAATCATATGAGAAAAACGATGCCTGTGGGAAGATCCGAGACCCCCAAGGTCCCTTCAAAGACTGCCACCAGGTTCTGAGTCCTTTGGAATACTTCCGCCAGTGCGTGTATGACCTGTGTGCCCATAAGGGCAACAAAACATACCTCTGCCGTAGCTTGGCAGCCTACACTGCAGCCTGCCAGGCAGCTGGTGCAACTGTGAAGCCCTGGAGGACAGACAGCTTCTGCCGTGAGTATCTGTGGGTCCTTCTCGGGACCTCCTGGGCCCTGGAGAAATCCCTGCCCGTGACTTCACCTCCTCCAGCCCTGCTCCAGCATCCTCTGCGCCTTTCCCATTTACATGTGGCTCTGTGGTCTCAGACTCCAGTCAAGAGTCCACCCTCCCCAGACCTCCCATCCACCTCTTCCCAGAGCTGTTCCCAGCTCTTTCTGTAGTGACCTGGAAGGGGGTTGGTTGGAGTGAGAGACCACAAGAGTCCTGAGTTGTGGCTCACTGGCCCCTCCCTCAGATCCTGTGTCCTTTCACATCCTCAGGGCAAGGCTCCAGCTGATAGATGCCCCCAATCCAGGTCCACACACTTCCTTCCAATTTGCAGGGCAGGAACAAGTCACGTCAGACTCTGCAGGATAAGACTGTGGCCACTGATGTTTGTTTCATGGCCGAGCCGTTTCTCTCTCAGTCCCCTGAGAGCAGGACCTAAACACAGGGCCATCATCACTCCACAGCGTAGCAACTGTCCCAGTGATAAGTGTGGACACTGGCTCTGGCCCTCGACTTCCTCCTGAGTACTAGGTGGATCCATGGCCTCCTGGGTAATCTCTGGTGACCCTTGGATCTGAATGCAGCGTTTCACCCCAGACCTGATCCTTCTTCTCTATTCCAGTGCCCATTAGATGACAGCCTCACCACCCTGGGGTTACTTAGTTAGAGTCCAGAGTTTTGCCTGTTTTTCTACTGTCCTTGTCTCAACCCTCTGCCTATGATTCCCATCCCATTCAAGCCGCTATCCGATTTTCTCAATGAACCATGAGCCATGATCACTTGAGCCGTAGCTCTTTAGCACAGGGTCTTCAGTGCTTGTGTCCTCTAACATCATGTTAGGTTTTGTACTGTGGCAAATGCTTGAGTGTTTGAGGATTTATGTTGACTCAAGGTGTGAGGAATTTCTGATCAAGGTATGCACCCTTGAGCCTGACATAGGACAGGGTTGTGGCAGAGAAGCAGATGGAGGTGACAGAGCCAGGCACAGAGACAGAAGCAGGGAGCAGGCAACAGACGTTCTTAAAGGCACAGTCTAGCTGATCAATTGCCTCCTCTGCCTGCAGCTCTCCAGTGTCCCGACCACAGCCACTACTCTGTGTGCATGAGCTCCTGCCAGGGCTCCTGTGCTGCCCTCTCTGGCCTCACCCAATGCACCACTCGCTGCTTTGAAGGATGTGAGTGTGACAACCACTACCTGCTCTCCCAGGGTGTGTGCATTCCTGCCCACGACTGCGGCTGCACCTACAATGGCCAGTATATGCCGGTGAGCAGGGACTCCAAGCAGGCAGTGGGGGTGGGGAAGCTGGTGGGACATTCAGAGCTACTGTGCTCTGGGTTTCTGGCCAAGGATTGGGACGCCGGGGGCCACCACCTGTTCCCAGCTGTGTCTGCTGTACTAAGTCGCCCCAGACTCGGCAGGTCGAAGCAAGACAGCTTAGTTGCCCACAGCTCTGGAGGCCAGGAGTCAAGGATCAGGCTCACTGCACTAAAGTCGAAGCACTGGAAAGCTGACACCGTCTAAGAGGTTCCGGAGGGAAATCTCTGCCTTGTGTCTCCCACTCTCTGGTCATTCCTTGGCTTGGCCACACCACTCCAATCTCTGCCATCACTTCTCTGGGTGACATGACATCTCCCTGTATAGTTCTTTCATGTGTGTCCATGGGATTGCCCACCTAGACGATCAGGATTAATCCCCCATCTAAACAGCATTAATCACACTGCAAACACATGTTTCCATTCAGGGTAGCATGCTTGGTCCCAGGACTCGGGAATTGCTGTCTTTGGTGTGAGGGCATTCCTCCACTACCCTTCCCTCTCTGAACCACTTCACCTGAAGAGTGGTTGAGTTAGCATCCTGGCTCCATAGACATTTGATGCTCAGGACAGCTGGTACCCAGTGAGCATAGACCTCCATCCTCCCATGCAGCACGTTCAGCAAACAGAATAGAAGTTATGATAGTGCAGTAGGTGGCTCCGCTACCGACCGTTCAACAGTGTGATCTGAGATTTAAGAGGTAATTTATCCTCGTTGATGCTTTTTGAAAGCTCTTTGTATGCGTAAGTCATTTCAAATGTTAATTCATCTTGTAGTCACAGCAGTCCAGCAGAGAGCTATGATTGCTGTTCTTACAATTTTACAGAGAGACTGTTCCTAGTCAACCCGTGCCAGCTGTGAAGGGAGCCAAACTCTTCTTCCTTCCTTCAGGTCTCACTGTCCCTTGGAAGCATCCGGGATCCTCTAGCTTAGGTCTGCAGCCTCCTGGGGCTCTCACAGCCAGCTGTGCTCCCCACCCAGTGCTGCCCCTCATTTACCTTTTAGCCTATTCCTGAGCATCTGCCTTGCCTCCTAAACTCACATTGAAAAATAAGGAAATGTATTTAGATGACATAGATGAATTATCCAAACCAGGAAAGCAGTGTCGACTCAACACAATGATCTAATCTGTAGGTTTTAACCCTAGTTCACCAGTTATTCCAGTAAAGTCTTCCACAGCAATCACTTCTCTCTGGGCCAGGGGCCAACTGAGGGTCAGACTCTGAATTGCTTTCATAGAATCTGATGATCACCAGATGTAGAAGGTAGCTAGAAGAGAAAACTATCTGCAGAGCCTAGGACCAGAGAGTCGGGGTCTCTGAGAACTGGGGAGCCAGACCTGGGCATGGAGAAGGGGCAGCTAGTAAGGGAAGAGACACAGAGAAGGTCCATGTGCTGTTGAGGTGAGTCCTCCAGAGACCAGCATATAGACAAAGCTGAAACCAAGTCGTTATTGACAGCCAGCATCTGCATGGGGAGCTTGTCCAAATCGCTTAGCCTCAAATCTCACAGCCCTTTGTCTTTTATGAACTAAAATCACATCCTGGTTGTCACACTTTAGTTAGTAAGAAGCAGAACTAAAGACCCCAAAAAGCAAGGTTTAGGGACTTTTCTGGAACTATGGACCGGGTCTCTTCCATGGATTAGGTCTTTGTTTCCATGTCAGCAGGCATTGGGTCCTACGTGCTTGGTTTTAAGGTCAGAATGGTATCTCTAACATGGTGTTAGTTGTGTTAAAGTCTGGAGCCTGTTACACACAGAAATGCATTCCTAGGGCAGTGTCCTCTCTGCTCTCACACCAGTACACTGAGGGGGTGCATTGCCCACTCTTACATATAAAGTCAGCCTGTGTTACCAGTCACTTCTCATGGGTTGTTTAGGCCAGTTTTAGTTGGTTTTAGGACCATGTGTTTCCAGTATGGGCCAAGGATTCTATCTCCTCACTTTGCTTTTGTGTATTATACTCACCTTATGGGTCCCATGAAGTTTGTTGGGTTTCTAGACTAATGCATTTGCTTTGTTGCGGTAAGAAAACAGCTAATGCAAGCTACTTTGTGGAGAAAATGGGGTTTTGAAGCTCGAAGTTTTGGGGGCTAGTAGTCTAAAAAGCACTCGTGATGTGGCAGGCTTTCATGAAGCCCCCTCTGCATGATGCCATGGCGGGAGCATGTGTATGCCTCTGTCAATGTGTGGTCCCTCCCTGCCCTTTAAAGGCCACCATGTTTCAGTCGTGGGCGTTCTACCTTGGCGACTTTATTAATCTAATCACCCCCAAAGTCCTCACTTCTAAACATGACGTTTCCAACCTCTTCATACATAACACTTTGAGGAGTAAACTCTTGCGTGAGTTCAGGTAGACAAGCCATATTCAAACCATAGCAAATAGCCTGAGCCAGTAACAATATCTCCATATGGTCTTTCATTCTCCAGTTGGCTTAGCTCAGGCTTGTTCTCACAGTAACCAGGCACAATCTGAAGGGGGAGACAGAGTGGTGATGGAGTGGACTGCATGGCCTCTGAGGACCATTGATACTCTACCACACACACCATTTCTTACTGGGAGCTTCAACGGGTTCCCCATGCGAATGCATATGATCCACCCTTTCTGTGCACAGGTGAACACCTCACTGATGACCTCAGACTGCAGTGAACGCTGTTGCTGCTCTTCAAGAACTGGCCTGACATGCTATGCAGTTGGCTGCCCATCTGGCCAAGTCTGTGAGCTCCAAGGAGGAGTCCGGAACTGCCAGCCTGCCCGTGGCCTCTGCTCCATCTCTGTGGGGGCCAACCTCACCACCTTTGATGGGGCTCACAATGCCATCAGCTCCCCTGGTGTCTATGAGCTTTCTTCTCGATGCCCGGGACTCCAGAAGACTGTGCCCTGGTACCGCGTGGTTGCTGATGTCCAGCCTTGCCATGGCAATGACAATGTTGTGGACAAGGTCCACATCTTCTTTGAGGATGGAATTGTGACTGTGACCCAAAGCAAGGGCGTGTGGGTAAGCCTGGGCACAGAGGGCAGGGATGTTTTCCCTGGGCTTTCCTTCTTCCTTTCACAGTGGCTGACATCCTGGCTACCCAGTGGCCTTTAGGTCTGTCTCCTTTATCCAGGTCTCTGCACTTTTTTCTGGATTTGTACCTGTCTCTATAGGTCAGCCTGGGTCCCTCTCCTTGGTCTGAGTTCTTACAGTTGAGTAACAGCATAGCTTTGCTGTTGGTCTTAATCAAGCCTCCACTGGTTACCAGTGACAGGAAACCAAATGCCTCAGGGGGAAATGAATTGACTGGCTCCATATCTGGGAAACCCAGACACCCCAGCTACACTGTCAGGAGTTACACCTGAGGTTTCAGACTTGTTTACCACTTAATAACCTTCATTCTCAGAGTTTCCCTCTTACGGGGGCAAAGATGATCAGCATTTGCCCTAGGCCTCTAGTCTACCATCTTTGCTACCTGAGCACAAAGTCATCCAACAAAGGTCCCCGTGGTGCATCTCACTAGGCTGGTTTGGACCATATGTCCCCTCCCGAATTTATTGCTGTGGTCTTTCTTAAGCCTTGAATGCTATGATTGGCCAGGCTGAGGTCACATATCAGGATCCCCCTGAGCCATTCTCAGGGAGGCACCATGATTCCCTCAGAGGATTCAGCATAGAGTTGTGCTAATAACTAAGAAAGATTACAGTAAAAGGACAGGAGGCCAAACCAGTGCAATCCTAGGGACACAGGCTCCCACTCCCAGGAGTCCCCTACTGGAATCACAGAGTCTCCACATCCTCCAGCAATAATCACCACAAAGCCTGGGAAGTATGTTCAGGGAGGTTCATAGGAGCACACTTCAAGTTTCCAGTGATGCTGGTTACATTGGCACTGTCTACCTAGCATGGGTAAAAGTGGCTCCCACTGCTGTCCTCCTGAGAGTCCAAGCACAGCTGATCAGGGACCCAGACCAGTCCAGATCACCACTTCTTACCAGTACCTAGATCACAATCTGATAGCCCAGAGGTACCAGGAAATCTCAGCTTTTGTGAATAAACTCAGCCCTTCTCAAAGCCCTGGGCTGGGTCGCTGACATGACTGAACCAATTCTTTTTTTTTTTTTTTTTTTCCCGAGACAGGGTTTCTCTGTAGCTTTGGAGCCTGTCCTGGACTAGCTCTCTAGACCAGGCCTCAAACTCACAGAGATCCACCTGCCTCTGCCTCCCGAGTGCTGGGATTACAGGCGTGCACCACCACCGCCCGGCGACTGAACCAATTCTTACTGCAAAGCTTGTAGCCAGTAAGACTTCCCATCCACTGAGTCTCTGTGTGTCCTCTTCTGTATCCATCCTTCTCCCTCCTTGCTCCCAGCATCCACAGCCACTCATACTCCATCAAGGAGAACAGAGTCTGCAGCCTCTGATAAGAAGCTGAAAGTGTGCCGCATGGTTGTTACACTGCTGGGATCATTATCTTCATTCAGACACAGGCCTTATGAGAAGAGATGATACAGTTGCTTCTGCTGGAGATCCAGTTACTTACAGGCAACCTGGGGGTCTTCCACTTTAAAAACTAGGACTTCATAGTCTAAGTCTGGAATTCCTGTTTGGTTTTTCTGTCTGGTAAAGAATGTTTCACACCAGACCCTGGAAAGTTGCGGAGTTTTGATCCATGCTTCTGCTCCTCCTCTTTCTATCCTTATCAATGTATGCAGAACAATATTCTCCAAAGATTAATACGTTACTATTTGGCCAGGGACATGGTTTAGTGGGGAAGTGAACCACCAAGCCTGATGGGACCTGAATTTGGTCCCTGGAGCCTACATAGCGGAAGGAGAGAACCACCTCCCACAAGCGCCAGCTGACCTCCACATCTGTGTCAGGGCGTGAGCATACACATAAATTCATTCATTAATTTTACATTAGAGCAGCATGAGCATGCACAGTGAGCTGTGTGTGGACACCCATCTCCAGCTGTCTTCCCACCTGTCCATCTTCCATGTAACCCTCCTCTGCAGGGCCCATCCCTTCCAGCACCTGTCCCTGCCACTCTGCTCTAATTGTTACTGTGCATGAGGACTCCAGTGTGGTTTTCCCTCAGCTATTGTCACTCAAGTCTCACGTCTCCATTTCCCCTCCCCCCACACCAGGTGAATGGTCTCCGAGTGGATCTCCCAGCTAATGTGTTAACATCTGTGTCTGTGAGGAGGATGCCTGACGGTGCCATGCTCATCCACAAGAAGGCAGGGGTCCAGGTCCGGCTTGGAACCGACGGGCAGCTGGATGTGATGGCCGGTGATGACCATGCAGCCATGCTGTGTGGGGCCTGTGGAAACTTTGATGGGGACCAGAAAAATGATGTGCTTGACTCTCAGGAGAAGTGGAAAGCACAGGACTTCTCCTCATGGTGAGGATGGAGAATGGAAACCAGGCAGGGGAAGAGGTAGTGTGGGTGGGTGCTCAATCTATAGCATGAAGTGCTAAATGTCTGTCTCCTGCAGTTCCAACTGATCAGTCATCACTGGCAACGGACACCCCAAGACCTGCTTCTTCCAGAAGTTCCAGTGACTGAAGGATGTCCTGTGTGTCCCTTCCCTGTTCCCCCCCTTTGCTGAGCCACTGAGGCCAAATCTGGAAGCATTGAATAAATATCTAGACCCAAGTTGCATGCCGGTGTGTCTGTCTGCCTTCTGCTGTCTCCAACTTCCTCCCCACTGTGGGAGACATGGATGATGATGCGTCTCTATTAGGAGAAGACAGGTGGCCGCATGTGTGGGTACCTGAGCAGATGAAGAAGCAGATGGCCAGAGTGGGGAAAACATTGGGGAGACTGGGAGTCACAGAGACAGATGATTAGAGGAGTGGATGGATGAAACGATGAATGACCGGATGGGGGAGACCTGGAAGGTGGAGAGACAGACCTTGGCTTTACCATTTACAAGTCTGGTGAGTTGCCTGGTTCCTCTCTGAAGGCTAGTATAGAGTTGGAGTGAGGATTTAGTATAGGAATCCCCCAGGGGGATATATATATATTTAACAGAGATGATACTGGGAAAATGAACCAATTATTTTCTGTTGCTGTGTATCTTAGTTAGGGTTACTATCGCTGTGAAGAGACACCATGACCACAGCAACTCTTATAAAGGGAACATTTAATTGTGGTGGCTGGCTTACAGTTGAGAGGTTCAGTCCATCATGGCGGAGAGCATGGCAGCCTGCAGACAGACATGGTGCTGGAGAAGTGTCCTACATCATCTCGCCGGCAACGGGAAATCAACTGACAGTCAAACCGTGTGGTATCCTGAGTACAGGAAGCTTCAAAACCCACCTGCACAGTGACACACTTCCTTCAACAAGGCCACACCTCCTAATAGTGCCACTCCCTTTGGGGGCCATTTTCTTTCAAACCACCATGCTGTGGTAAAACACGGTGACCAAAGGCGCCTTACAGGAAAAAGACTGATTTTGGCTTGTGGCTCCAGAGAGGAGTCTATAATGGTGGGAGAAGCACAGTAACAGGAGGGCAGAGCAGGAAATGGCGAGATCATATCTCAACTGTAAACACAAACAGAGAGAAAACAGGAAGCTGGGCACAACTCTGACTTCTCAAAACCCACCCTAGAGAGGAACTTGGGCCAGCAAGTCTCCACCATCCAAACAGCACCATCTACCGGGAGCCAGGTGTTCAAAGAGCTCAGTTTGTGGGGACCATCCCCACTCACACCACCAGAGAACATAGGAGGGTTCTGAAAGCCAGGTTTAAGGAGCATATTCATGTCCTAGTACATCACATTAAGCGCCAGATGAAGATGACACCCCTGGTTTGAGTCCTTACTGGGTTTCTGGTGGAAGGATGGAAGGGAAAATCTGGCTGGGGTGGGTTCAAGATAGTGAATCAGTGAACAGAGAAATCTCTCTCACGAGTCAGGCAGAGTCTTCCCCATTCAGCCTCTGGGGTGCCGGCAGACTTTTTACAGTTGGAGGCCGTGAGTGAAGGTGTGTGACTGACAGTGACAGGAGCTGGGGCAGTGTGGTCAGGGGGTAAGGCCTGATGAAGAGGTCAACAGTTGAGTGGCTCAGTGGGACGTCTGCGTTGGAGGAGTAAAGCAGAGAGACAGGTGGGAAATGGGATACACCGAGTCTGACTGGGCTACAGTTTGGGGGCAAGCTGACTCCACAAAGAAAGGAGCTGTAACTTGGAAATTGATAGTGCTGGTGTCAATGGGAGCACAGTCCAGTAGCCTCCAAAATGACTGGCGTAGCCAGGAGGCAGAGAGAAGGGTGCAGCAACAGCACTGAGGAGAATGACAATCTAATCCTACATTCTAGTTTCATTCTGTCCCTGTGTCAGATACCATGACCGAAAGCAGCCGAGAAGAGCAGGGACTTACTTCATTTCACAGGTTACAACCAATTACTGAGGGAACTCAGCAACTCAAGCAAGAACCTGAAGGAGAGACAGCGGAGGAACACTGCTTGCTGGCTCCTTTTCAGACTCATGCTCAGCTGGCTTTTTTATACAGGTGAAGACCACCTGCCTGGGAAATGGCGCCACCCACAGTGGGCTCTTATAGAACCCACCACCCCTTATCAACTTGATACACAAACATACCACTTTAAACATAACTATTCAATTCTTGTCCCCCAAATTATTGTGTTAATATCAGGATTCAAAATGGTCCAACACTTAAGTCTTTAAATTGTTCAGCATTCTAAAAGTCCAAGGCCTTTTTAAAGTCCTAGTGCAGTGCTCAGACCTACATCAACACCCCCACCATCAACACTCAGGGTATGTCACAGAGGAGGAGGCAGAAAGTAGATAAGAGCTAGAGGAGAAGGGAGAAGAGCTGTGGAATACAGTGAGTTCCAGACCATCAAGGGTTACAGTGACACTCTGTCAAAAAAACTAAAGTAAGCTCCAGGTGGAGCTCCAGGTGTCCAACTGTCGAGAAAGAGGAGAGACTGTAAGAGCGTGAATTGTTGAGACCAAGATTGAAAAAAGCACAGGGACAAATAGCCAAAGGAATGGAAGCACATGAATTATGAACCAAAGGCTGTGGAGCCCCCAGCTGGATCAGGCCCTCTGGATAAGTGAGACAGTTGAATAGCTTGAACTGTCTGGGAGGCATCCAGGCTGTGGGACCTGGACCTGTCCTTAGTGCATGAGCTGGCTGTTTGGAACCTTGGGCTTACACAGGGACACATACTCAGTCTGGAAGGAGGGGACTGGATCTGCCTGTACTGAATCCATCAGGTTTAAATGAATCCCCAGGGGAGTCTTGGCCCTGGAGGAGATGGGAATGGAGGGGAGGGGATGAGGGGAAGGTGAGGGTGGGGGCGGGAGTGGGGAGGAAAGGGGAACCCATGGCTGATGTGTAAAATTAAAACACAAATATAATAATAAATAATAATAATAATAATAATAATAATAATAAAAGAAAAAGAAAAAAAACCTAAAGTAAAACATTCTAATACAATACAATCCAGAGATATACCAACTTGATATTTATATGTTGAAGAATTATAGCAGGAAAACATTAAAAGTATTCAATTTCCATAGTTACAGTTCTGTAAGAACATGAAAGCTACATATATTCTTGGGGGTTTTATTGCGGGGATGAAACACCATGACCAAAAGTAACTTGGAGAGGAAAAAGTTTATTTCGCGCACAGTTCCACATAGCAGTCCATCATCTAAAGCAGTCAGGGCAGGAACTCAAGCAGGGCAGGATTCCTGAGGTGGGAGCTGATGTGGGGCCATGGAGAAGTGCTCCTACTGGCTGGCTCAGCCCGCTTTCTTACAGCACCAGGACTACAGTCAAGAGGTGGTATCACCCTCATCACCAGTTAAAAAAATGCCCTACAGATTTGCCTTATGGAGGCAGTTTCTCAGTTGAAGTTCCCTCCTCTTTGATGACTATAGCTTGTGTCAAGTTACATAAAACTAGTCAGCAGATACTAAAACTACTATACTTTGTAACACACAAAATGACAGAATTGGAAAATAACCTACTGGGCGAGGTAGCCTGCACACAGAAAGACAGATGCCACATGCATTCTCTCATGTGTGGACCTTAGATCTGAATTCTCAGGCTTCTGTGTTCAAACTGGAATGAAAGTCAGCAGAGGTCAGAAAGCAAGAATGGAACCGTGGTGGGGGAGGAGCCTAAGGGAGAGCGGGAACACGTGATATTAAAGGGGTGGGATATGACAGATGGAAAGTGTTAATATGGGAATGCAGCAGAGGATGTGGAAAAGATGGGGTCTAATTGAACACTAACTGAAAATATTATTTATAAAAAATTAAAACTGAAAATGTTAGTATGGTGATATTCTACATGAATAGATAACGCTGAATACTCCTAGCAGCCAAAGTTACTAAATGAAAATCTCAGCATTGTACATAAAATGCCTGAGTCTTTTGTTAGGGAGGGTCCAGAGGTCCCCAAACAATACAGGCTATGTCCATTTCTCTTGGTTGTCCACCAGAAGCAGATGGTAAAATCACATCATTGAAGGCATCACACACTTTGGTTGCAGGATACAGATACATCAAGCCGGAACTGAACTGGAAGCATACTCCCTGCTGGCTAGCTAGCTTCATGGTACCAGAATGTGTTCTGTAGCCCACTGGGGCAGAAAAGTCATCAACTGTTTTGCCCAACAATACCAACTGGTAAGGCAACTATGCCCATTGGTGTAATAGTAGCATGACTGTTTGGGGGCAACTGACTATTTCTGATTGGCTCTAAGGCTTGCCCCATAGGAAGGAACTCATGCCTGGTACTATAAACCTTGTTAAAAGCCCAAGGCTGAGAAGATGGCACTCTAAAAGAGGTGGGGCGGGGTGGGGGCTACTACTGGTTGGACTAAACAGACTTCTAACACTGCCTTCTACGTGTTTGTGTTTCTACTCATACAATAGTGCCGCTCCCCGCCTTGGACAGAGACTGGTCATGGTGGCTGATGGGTGTCCAGTCCTAAAGACGACTTCTCTACAGTCCTCACCAAGGCCAGGGGAGGCTGAAAGAGGGTTGGAAGGACTGAAAGAGCTGGACGATGGTGAAGAATGCTGTGACGTGCTGTCCTTGGGACAGGTTGTAACGTTGTACTCATGGACTCATGGCAGCTGTGGCTACCTGCACAAGATCCACACCAGAAAGACATGAAAGCAGGGTGGAGGGGTGCTGGTTGGGAAAAGGGGTCATCAGGAATGGGAAGGAGATGATGGTAAAGGGATGAATATGAGCACAATACATTCTATACAATGTTGGAATTGCCAAAAGTGTTTTACAATTTCTATGAATATGCCACATGAAAAGTCACTGAATTGTATAAATGGGCAAATTGATACTATGTGACCTATTTACCAGTAAAGATTTTAAATTAAATAATTAGAAATACTAGGAGCTCAGGAGACATCTTAGCAGGTAAGAGATCTTGCTGAGCAAGCATGAGGACTTGGGTTCAAATCCCAGCACCTATGTATGGGCGGGGGTGGTAGAGACAAGAGGCTTTCTGCTCACCAGCCCAGCTCCAGATTCAGTGAAGAGACCCTATGTCAAGAGAATGAGTTAGAGAATGACAGAGCAGAATAGGTTACATCCTCCCCTGGCCTCTGCATGAGCTTGGGCATCGCCCATGGGCACGGGTGCACGAGAGAGAGAGAGAGAGAGAGAGAGAGAGAGAGAGAGAGAGAGAGAGAGAGAGACAGACCCCACATGCAAGCGTTTAAAGCATTGTCAGTGTCTATGAGTAAGAATTCCCTTTAATGCTTGTTTTGTCTTTTTTAAAAACAGGATGTTGGAGGCTAGGGTGATCTGTCACCCTGACAAATTCAGCTTTTCCCTGGCACTTGGGTGCTTTGAATGAATGGCTACCATCCAAGCAGCCCTCTCTTGGCAGCCATCTGATCTGCTGTCACGGCAGCCTGGAAGCTCTTGAATGCTCCCCAGACACCTCCAGGAAGCCGCACTGCTACAGCCACCATTTAGTTCTGAAAGACAACTCCTGCTCCGGAGGCCCTATTCTAGCTCTGACTGTTGACGTGGACTTTTTGCCATCAGAAGCCTCTGTAAACCTTAGCGGCCACTTCACCTAGGCCAGGGGGTAAACTCTTTCCTTGATAACCTACAAAAAGTCTGTGATTAGTACAAATGGTGTTTCTGTTGCCTTGGAAGGCCATGCTGTGATGTGGTGGTTGGGACTCTTTTCCTGGAGACCAGGCCGCTCCTGTGCTGCCCCCTGGTGGTGCAACATTAACATGACTGATTTTGATTTTTATCGGTAGAGTGGGCAGAATCCATGATAGCAAGGACATTGACAGCGGGGCAGTGGACTTAGAGGCAGCTGCAGCAACATTAGGGTGACTGAAGATTTCTAGAAACAAACAGGCCAGGGGTGTGGAGCAGAAGCAGTGAGGTGCCTGTTCTTGAGGCAAGTGAGTGAAGGAGGGCTTTTTGAGTGTAAAGGAAAAAAAGAGATAGAAAAGCGAGGTACAACCTGGGACTGTAAGAGATCCCAGTTCCGGGCCAGCCTGGGCCTCATTGTGAAACCCTGTGTCAAAATATAAACAACAGCAACAACAAACACAAGGCTCAGCTGTAAAGAGTACATCTTGCTCTTGCTGAAGACGCAAATTCGGGTCCCACACCCACGTAGCGGCTCACAACCACCTGTAACTCCAGTTCCAAGGGATCCGTCTCCCTCTTATGACCTCTGTGGGCACTGCATGCGCGTGGTGCACAGACATACATGCCGGCAAGACGCTTCTAAGGATAAAATAAAAATGAATAAACCTTTGAAAAAATAAATCTGGGTATAATCCCTGATACTTGGAGTGCTTAGCACTAGTGAGGGGCTAAGCCGCAGCGGACTTGCGACTGAATTCTACGCTGTGGGAAAGAGACCGGAGCGAAGCAACAAGACAAAACCCGCAGAGGCTCCTGAATTCCCGCCCAAGGCGTGCACTTCCGGGGAGGAGGGCGCGTGTAAGGGGCGGGGTCACGCGCTTCCGTCACGCGCCGTGCGTCGCCGCGCGCATGCGCTCCTTTCCACGTGCGAAAGCCTGAGACTCGTGGAGTAGGGGACACCGCAGATTGCCCGAGCCGCGCGACCAGAACGCAGTGATGAAGCCAGGTAGAGGCCGCGGCATGGGCAGGAGCGGGGCTCCAGGCGCGGCGGGCGGGGACTGCAGCTGCCCGGACTCGGGGAATGTGGCCGGTGGCTCGGTTCACAGAGACAGGCCTAAGGCTCGCCGCTCCAGACCGGCCGGCGCGGCCCTGCTGACCCCGGCCCCGAGCCGGGGCTCGGAGCTGTCTCTGCGCGTGGCTTTGAGGAATCCGGCTTGGGTCGTAGATGGAAGGGCTTGAGACCAGGAGCGCTTCTCCCCACTCAAGCCTCGCCGGTTACCGCCGCCAGCCACTGTCACCCGCCGACACCGTTACCTTGACCCTCAACCCAACTCCCCCCGGTGGGGATGAGGGAGGACCTCCGTCCGGGTCGACGACGTGCGGCGTTTTCGCTTGTCGCGCTTCCGGGAGGGGCGGGGTCCTAGACAGGGAGAAGGTGATGATTTGGGGACTAAGGAGTCCCTGCTCTGTGATGACAGAAACTTCAGAAGCCCGGCCTTAGCAGGATGGGGGAATAAAGTGAGTGGGGCTGGTTTGGGGTTGTGTTTTGACCATGTGACTCTGGCTGGCCTGGAGCTCCCCGGAGACCAGGTTGGCCTTGAACTCAGAGATGCACCACCCTCTCGGCCTCCCGAGTGCTGGGATTAAAGACGTGCGCCACCACGCCTGGCCTGACAAAAGTAATTCATGTGTTTCCCGCCTTTTTCTGATGAATCCACTGCATGGTGGATGATGGCGAGGGTTGTGGCGTCTCATTTCTTTCTTGGATTCTTAATGGATAAGTGGCTTTTTGGGTAATATGTTGCTGTGTGCTGTAGCCGCCCGTGCTTGTCAGTCCCAGTACGCGGGAAACTGAGGCAGGGGTATATCACGAGTTTGACACCAGTCTGTGCTACACTAATGATAACATAAGCTTTTCACCGTTGCCCAAGGATCAGTTTTCACTGTGCAGGTTTTTGTCTGGTGTGGACGGATGAGAGTCACTGCAGGGGATAGTGACCCAGGGGCTCCCCCCCCAATCGTGTTGAATATCTGGGGCTCCCCTGCTCTGGAAATCTAATGAGGTGAAGTAGGGTAGGATTGCTAGTCTGTTCTGTTGGCATCCTGTGGTCTGTGATTTCCTCCAAGGAATGCTTTTCCCTCCAACCTTTCTCTACCAAATGAGTGAGAAGTAGGAATTTCTAGCAGTCCACTGACAGTTTGAGTCTTGGGGAAGTTGGTTTTTTGTTTGGTTTTGGTTTTTGGTTCTTTGAAACAGGGTTTCCTTGTGTAGCTAGCTGTCCTGGAACTCGAACTCACAGAGATCCGCCTTCCCCACTCCCCAAAGTGCTGGGATTAATTAAAGGCCTGTGCCACCATGGCCAGCTAGGGAAGATTTTTTTTTCCTTCTTTTTTTTTTATAAAAAGATTTATATATTTATTATGTATAGTGTTCTGCCTGCATATATCCCTGCAGGCCAGAAGAGGGCACCAGATCTCATTACAGATGGTTGTGAGCCACCATGTGGGTGCTGGGAATTGAACTCAGGACCTCTGGAAGAGCAGTCAGGGCTCTTAACCTCTGAGCCATTTCTCCAGCTCTAGGGAAGATTTTTAAGCAGAGGTGTGCTATAGACTGGTGGGCATTTAAAAATAAGAGCCTTTGTTGTTTCTATGTTTGTGTTTTGAAATGAGATCTTGTATAGCCTAAGGCTGTCCTCAAATTCATCCTCCCAAATGGTGGGATTGCGGACATGTGATACCTCACCCTGCTGGAGTTGATAGTTTTGAGGTGGGAAGGCTAGGAGGGAAGCAGATTATATATGGACATGGAGTCTTTCTGGGTAGTGAGTCCTTTTTGTTCATTTTCCTGAAATAGACCGAGATACATATTGAGTATCTGGGACTGAGAGTTGGCACTCGGGCCCACTGCTCCCTGTGAAGATACCCACAGCTTGCCAGGCCTCTGATCTGTCAGGCCCTAGCTAGTAGCCTCTTCTAAGTACTCTTGTGTATACAAAGTCATTTGATTTTACAACTGACTCCCATGTACCTTCCCTAGCTTAGGGTCCTGAATGACTGTGGCATGACAATCCTCCTGTATGAGCTACAAGAGGAGGAACCAGGACTCCCCATCACCATCCTCTTCTGGATGAAATGGATGGTTTTCTAGTGGTTTCTCTGTGAGGGAGGGACCTGGGGCCTTGAGTCAGCAGGGCTACGAATATGGCCAGACACTTGGTGATGTTTATTGAACTTCTGTTGTGCCGGGTGATGGGATGTTGCACTAACCAGAATAATTACAAATCATTGTGCACTTGGAACTTGTGGGGGGTCAGGGAGAGTGCCAGTACTAAATGCAATATGACGAGAGTAGGGAGAGTCTGTACCACTTCATCAGAAGAAGCCCAAGTGAAGTGGGGCACAGGAGTACCATGCCTCTTACGTTCTTGTGGGAAATTTAAAAAAGAAAAGAAAGTCCTCGGAGGTTTGGGTTTTTTTGTTTTGTTTTGTTTGTTTTGTTTTGTTGTTGTTTAAAGACAAGGTTTCTCTGTGTAGCCCTGGCTGTCCTGGAACTCACTCTGTAGACCAGGCTGGCCTGAACTCACAGAGAGCCTCTGGAGTGCTGGGATTAAAGTTGTGCGCCACCATGCCTGGCTTGGAGATTCTTTGTAAAGAAAAGTATTCTGATTTTATTGTGGATTGTGAAGTGAAGGGGGAGGTTGAAAGCAGCAGGATGGGATCTCTTCTAAGGCTTGGGAATGTTTTCAGCTTTGAAGATGAAACTGTTAAATTAGGTGGTGGCACATGCCTTTAGTCCCAGCACTCAGGCAGGTGGATCTCTGAGTTCGAGGCCAGCCTGGTCTACAAAGGGAGTTTCAGGACAGCCAGAGCTGTTACCCAGAGAAGCCCCACCCCAAAAGAAACAAATTAAATTAGGAATAAATACCAAGTTGCTCGGCCTTTTACTGTTTTGAATTCTGGGGAGTTGAACCTTGGTCTGACATTAGATCTACAGTACCCAGCCCTTCAATGAAGTGTCACAGAAAGAGCAAAAAGTAAGCAAAGCAAGAAGAAGAAAGAACAGTTGGATTGTTTTGTTTTAAATACTATTAAAAATACTTTTAGGGTGGCACACTCCTTTAACCTCAGCACTGAGAGGCAGAGGCAGGTGGATATCTTGAGTTTGAAGCCAGCCTGGGCTACAGAGGTCCAGGTTAGTCAGGGATACATAGTGATGAAACCTGGCCTCAAAACAAAAGAACTGATTGAAGCTGTTGATAGGATGTAGTCTCAAGGCACCTTGACAAAAAACGTAAGCAGATTTATATCTGACGATTTACATCAAGTGAGATCATTTTAAGCCAATACTAATCTTCAAACTATGTTTTCAGATCAACTCTGGTGCCCCTGCCCATAGTACTCAAAAGTTTTTGAAACCATCATAGAAAAGCTAAATATTGAACCCAGCAACAGCATCATCAGACATCTGTTAGTCCTGCACATTGTTGGCTGCTGAGTGGACAGTGTTGCTTCACCCTGGGGGTCTTCTGTCTCCACCTCCTGGGATGCTGGAATCACAGGCCTGTGCTACCATGCCTGATTTACAGTGAGCTCTGCCCTGCCCATCTAGATCACTGCCCATCCTTAAATTTGGGGATTTTCTTACTTTTCCCGCTGTGCTGCTGGGAAGGATGTTACAGTCTTGGAAGAGGGAGACGAGGGGATCTTGACTGTGCTAGGAGGGCAGCGGAGATCCTGTTGTGCTAATCCATGGCTGTGCAGGGCTCACTGATCCTCAGCATAAAAGGAGCTCCATGAATCTGCTGTCCCACCAAGAAAACCAGAATAACTGCATTCCATCTCATCGCTAACTAGTTAGAGTCTGTGGCATGTTTTGCTTTTAGTGGTCCCTTGCCATATGCTTCCTAAGAAGGCTATGGTGCCAGGCCCAGAGGTACAGACCTGTAACCCAGCACTTGGGAGGTGGCATCAGGGGCATCAGGAGCTACATAGTTGTTCAGGGTATTTCAAAACAGTGTGTGTCATTGGGTGTAGTTTTCTAGGAGTGCGTCTCTTCGCTTTGGGGAGGCTCTGGTTTGTTCATCCGAGCTGCACAACTGAAGGTTATTTTCATTGTTGATTGGTGTTACTCCTTTTGTGTGTCCCTTCTGCTGATGGGACATTGGGTGGGCTTGGTGTGCATTGTCGACTGCAGTGGACATTTCCTCCTTGGAGCACACAGTCGTGTGCTTTGCCGATTTCTCATTTTTGTGAAAGTGCCAGGTAAAGTTAGTTTAAACTTAAGCTTCATTGCCCTGGTCCCTGTTTTTGTTTCTCCTACAGGTTTTAGCCCCCGTGGGGGCGGCTTTGGTGGCAGAGGAGGCTTTGGTGACAGAGGCGGTAGAGGAGGAGGAGGACGAGGTGGACGAGGAGGCTTTGGCGGGGGACGAGGAGGCTTTGGTGGAGGTCGAGGTCGAGGTGGAGGTGGAGGTGGAGGCTTCAGGGGACGAGGAGGTGGAGGAGGTGGACGAGGTGAGTGAGGTTGACATGGGGAGGTGGAGCAGGCTCTCAGAGAGTACAGGGAGGGAAGAGGCGGGGACCTCCTTTTCCACCTGCAGCTTTCTCTTACAGGTGGAGGCTTCCAGTCTGGGGGTGGCCGGGGTCGAGGTGGTGGCCGGGGAGGCAAAAGAGGCAACCAGTCAGGGAAGAATGTCATGGTGGAGCCTCATCGACACGAAGGTGAGTGTGGTGGGTGGGAAGCAGGTGAATCTAGAAGTGGACCATGGCCGCACTGAGTCCTCGGGCCCACTCTGCTCTGCTCCCTCACCAGGCGTCTTTATCTGTCGCGGAAAGGAGGATGCCCTTGTCACAAAGAATCTGGTCCCTGGAGAATCCGTATATGGGGAGAAGAGAGTCTCTATTTCAGTGAGTCATGGAGTCCTGTCCAAACTACCAGCCCCAGCCGACAGTGTCACCTGCAGTTCAGCCTTACTGTTGTGTCCTACAAGTGACAGCTGGGGGGTGTTAATGCATAAGTCAGGGCATGCACACTGTTCGTGTGCCTTGGGACTCCCTGCCCGCTGTAGCCTTAGAGATGCTGCCAGTCCTAGCTCCGCCTCCCAGTTCCCTGGCCTTGCCTGTTGTTTCCCAGCTCCATAGCACACCGGTTCCTTATCCTCTGTCACATCACCCTACTTCTCTAAAGCAGTCCTTACAGCCCCAGCCCTAGCTCTCCCGTGGATCTTGATCCACATCAAGGGCCAGCCATAGCCCTTCCTGGTCCATTTTCTCCTTTTCACCACTTCCTTGCTCTGTTCTGGTTTCACATCCTCTCCTGGCTTGGTCTCTATAGCCTGTCATCATCTCCTGAACCAGATTTTATGTTAGTTCAGTTTGTACTTAGCACTCCCGGCAGGATCCATGTCCTGTTCACTGTTGTCTCTAGCACCTGAGAAAGGAGCTAGGGCAGGAAGTAATGCCTACTACCCAGGTCGTTCACCTCCATCTACTGTCTGTTCTCTCCTCTTCCCAAGTCAACAGCCTCCATGAGATGGCAGGGTGGCTCTGTCCTGGTCCCTGCTGTACACCTGCATTTGGTTTCTTATACAGTGATTGGAACACTGTTTCTTTTGAGGTTCCTAGCGTTATGGGGAGTGGAATCCTGCACAAGAACCCTGCACTGACTTCTGTTCTCATCTCTTCTGTCAGGAGGGAGATGACAAAATTGAGTACCGAGCCTGGAACCCCTTCCGTTCCAAGCTAGCAGCAGCAATCCTGGGGGGCGTAGACCAGATCCACATCAAACCGGGGGCCAAGGTGCTCTACCTTGGGGCAGCCTCAGGCACCACCGTCTCTCATGTCTCTGATATTGTTGGCCCGGTGAGTAGCCAGGTGTCGAGATGGAGGGAACTGGGTCTGGCCGTTTACCTGTACTGTGTGTTGAATAGCCAGGTTCACCCTTCATTCTGTTAGAGGGACAGCTTGAGGCAGAGTTCCTTTCAATACTGCTCCCGGATTCTTGATTTTAAGAGTTGTGAGCGTGGGGGTGTGGCCAGGGTTAAAATGACCAGGAGCTGAGCATAGAGACTAAATGAACTATTTTGGTTGCCCTCTTGAAAAATGTATGTCCCAGGACTGGGAGGGTGGCTTAGTCACTAAAGTGCTTGTCACATAAGCATGATGACCTGATTTTGACCCTCAGAATTCACTGAAAAGCCAGGTGTGGTGATGTGCCCCTGTAGCAACAAGCCAATCTCTAGGGCTTGCTGATCCATCAGGGGTGGATAAGCTCCACACCAGTGAGAGGCCTTTCTCAGAAGTAGGATATATGGGGTTCCTGAAGAAGAACAGCTACCATTGTCCTCTGGCTTCCACATGCATACACACAAAGTATGCGTATCCCCCAAATCTAGTTTCCTGTGCTCCTCCCCATATTGGTGGTTGAACCTCAGGCCTCTTGAATGCTAGGCAGATGTGCTGCCACCGAGCTACATCTGCAGCCCTGGGTTTCTGCCGGGGACTTGTGTTTCTGTGTGGCAATACTGGTTCCTGGTGCAGAGAGCACCTGGTGCTTGGGTGTCCCACTCCATAACCTCTCGCTGGTGGCTGATATAAGACTGTGGGTGAAAACCCTGTGCGTGGCCAGGTATGAAAGCACACACATTTGTAGTCCCAGCCTAAGCTACATAGTTAGACCTCGTCTAAATACAAGCGGCAACAAAACTCAGACTTCTGTAGGTATTTAAGAGTGTGTGGTATCAGTGAGACACCTGAGCTCTCTGAACCTGGGGTTAACACTGTGGAGAATAAGATTGTTTTGAAAATTAAATGTTTCCTAAGTGCTGGCCCATTGCAAATGCTGTTGGCTCTGTCCTTCATCTCTGCCCTGGACTTTAGCCTGTGTTAGGAACCTGGGCTCTTGGGTCAGATAAATTAGGATCTTGTAGCTTCGTTGATTGTGAGTAACCATGGCAGGTGACTTCTCATCTCCAGGCCTGTTTACTCATCTGGACTGTGGACATAATGACAGTAACTCAATTCGGGTTTGATTGAGGGTCTGAGGGCCTGCTACAAGTGGCGCATGAGCCCAGTTTTGGCAATCATGGTGCAGAACAAGTGCGTGCTCATCACTGTTGGGTTTATTTTAGGATGGTCTGGTCTATGCAGTTGAATTCTCCCACCGTTCTGGCCGTGACCTCATCAACTTGGCCAAGAAGAGGACCAACATTATTCCTGTGATTGAAGATGCTCGGCACCCACACAAATACCGCATGCTTATCGGTGAGGGGCCTGGGGCAGCCCAGGCAAGGTGGGCTAAGCACTGCATGTTTCCCAGGAGAGGAAGGGAGCCTACCATCAGATGGAGTTAGAGTGAGGAGCTGCAGGTGGAGATTGTCTGCTCATCCAACCCCCTTCCGAGTCCCATGCACTTGTGCTCCTCTCTACTCGCTGCCCTTTGACTCCGCCCTGGTTTGTGTTTGAAAGCCTCTTGCCTTTCTTTATATTAGCTGATGAGATCCCAGCCCTGAACATAGCAAGTATGGCCCATTGGCTTTGTTTTTTTAAACTCCTGAAAGGTCTAGTATAAAAGTGGAAAGCCTTATGAATTCCCCCAGAGGTACTTGATACTTGCCATCTGCTTTTCCAAATTCTTAAAGGATGTTTTCATTCCATCACTTTGGTTTATGTGTTAATGTTTTCAATCATACTGCCTTAAAACATTGCCTTTTCATTGTACTTTTTTGTTGTTGGTTTTTTGTTTGTTTATTGTTTTTTGGAGGGGGTTATTATTTTTTTCTCTGCATTTTTTCGTTTTACTTGGCCCCTTCTCTGGTCCTTTTCCTCATTTGACAGCCCTGCCCACGTCTTGCCTTTAACTACTCGCCTTTGCTTGTCTTTTTGATGACATGTCTGTCTCCCCCTAGACCCGGGAGCATCTCGAGGGCAGGGTCTGACTCGTCTCTGTGTCCCCCACGCCCAGCCCAGGGCTGGCCACAGAGTAGGTGGCAACCATGTTTACAAGAGGAGTGGATGAGTGATGTGACTGGGTTCTGGCCCCACCTCTGGGGCGCTCTGGAGGGAGGGTGTATGGGGGGAGAGACTGGAGGCAGGAGACGCCCAGGAACCTGGTGCTGATGGAGCACATGCCCCCTCTGGGAGGCTCTGGGAAGTTCTGCAGTGGCTTCTGCTTGTAACTGCTGTCCTTTGTCCCTAGCAATGGTGGATGTGATCTTTGCTGATGTGGCACAGCCAGACCAAACCCGGATTGTGGCCCTGAATGCGCACACTTTCCTGCGGAACGGAGGACACTTTGTCATTTCCATTAAGGTATGAGGCTTGGTGTAAGGTGCGGCGACACTGAGTGGTGGGTGGGTGCTTGATCTCTGTCTGAACATTATTTGGTCTAGTTGACTCAGTTCCTTCATTTATTAGTCTGCTTTTAAGGGTTGAAGTAAAAATTGATACATGTAAAGTGTTTAGAACAGATTCTTATATAGAGTAAATAAGTGAAACATTTTAATTTGAAATACAAAAAAACTCCCAGGCATTTTCACCATGTTCAAAATTAGCGAGTCTGTTTGCTGCATTTGTTTACCAGGACATGAAAGAAAATTCCTGAGGTAAAACACTGCCTTAGATTCAGTCCAAGCCAGATTAAAACCTCTGTAATGGAGTTTTATAATTGCGAAACCCTGGGACTCCAAACATCTAATGTAAGTGTACTTTTAGCTTAAAACAACACGCAGACCTGGAGTCATTTCTCCTCTGTAGGCCAACTGCATTGATTCCACGGCCTCGGCAGAAGCTGTGTTTGCATCGGAAGTGAAGAAGATGCAGCAAGAGAACATGAAGCCCCAGGAGCAGTTGACGCTAGAGCCCTATGAACGCGACCACGCTGTGGTTGTAGGTGTGTACAGGTAAGTACCAGGGTAGACCTCTCCTTGCAGCCTGAGCTCCCTAGACCTGGGGAGCCAAAAATGGTGACAGCTCGACTCCCTCTGATTTTCTCACAGGCCACCTCCCAAGGCGAAGAACTGAAACTCAGAGCTGTCTGGATTGGAAGAAATGTGTGTTGCTACTGTTGCACGTGTAGTTTTTTTTCTATTAAAAGACTCAACTGTCGCTCCTGTCTGGTGCTGTTTGCTCAGTGGCTGAAAGACGCATGCGCCCTTGACCAACTTTATGTGCTCTTGTGTGGGGGGGGTGCCTTGGAAAGTTTCATCTGGTCACATGGTGCATGCTCCATTGATGGCTGCTACGCATGTGCGCGGCTCCGCGCCCTTAAGGCGCAGGCGCACAGTACTCCCTTAAGTCACGTGAGCGGTGTGGGGGCGGAGCCGGGACAGGGGGCCGGTTTGTTGTGGTCGCCATTTTGCTGGTTGCATTACTGGGTAATCGGGGCCCTGGCTCGCCGCGTCCACCGGACACCCTCAGCCAGTGGGCAGGTCTGAGCTCGGACTCCCCGAGCAGTTTGAGTCCCCTTACCCACGCCCTCAGGTAACGGTACGGCGACGGGCGGGGCGGCACGCTTGGGTGGAGGGCAGGCCGGGATCCGCCCTGCCCGTCCCCGCGAGACTTAACAAGGCAAAGGAGGGGGCTTCGGCCAGAGCAGCGGAGCCCGGCTATTTACAGCTGGATTTCTGGAAGGGGCTGAGCCCGAGGGAGCCTTCTTGAAAGGGAGACTGGGAGGGGGCAGCCCGGCCCCACTCCCGCCCTTTGTTTGGGCTCGGCTGCGCTGGCCGCTTCACTGTCGCCTAGCAACAGCTGCCCTGAGTGCTGGTTGGTTAAGCTCTTGGCAGCAACAACCAATGGCGCGGTTGTTGCCATGGGAGGTGCGGCCTGCCGGGCTCAGTTGGGCCCCGCCCGCCGGGACTCCACCGGCCGGGGCGGGCCTGCCGGGTGGGGGGCGGGACGCCAGGGTCCCTGGGGGCGGGTGGCCACGCGGGGCGGGGCTGGACCGTAGGGCGAGGGTTAGCCCGCCCCTCCCCCGTCCACCTGCTGTCCCCTTCCCCCGCGTGCCCCGGTCTGACCCTTGTCCCCTCCTCTCCCCGCCCCCCTGGCGGCGGCGGCGGCGGCGGCTGTTGTCACCCACCGGGCCGCCTGTCCCGCTTGCCCTCACCGCCGCGGGGCTGGCCAGGCCAGGCCGGCCAGGCCGGGGACAGGCGGCCACCTTCTCATCGCCGCCGCCGCCGCCACCACCATGCTGGCCGTTCGCCCACCGCACTGGGGGCCCCATCGCTCCCCAGCCCCCCGTGGGCCCAGCGCCAGCCCTGACCCGGGTAGGGGTGGGAGCTGGGAGAGCCGGTCCTTGTGTGGGAGGGAAGGGCTGGGGAAGAGGTGGTTTGTCGACGAAGCCCCAGGAAAAGGGACCTGGAGTAGCGAGGCATGGGACAGAAGGGATCTGACATGGGGGAGGCTCTTAGGGGGAAGATTTTGTTCTAGAGGACACTTTGAGAGCGAAGTCTTGTGTTATTTAGGGACTTGGCTGTTGGGCCCTTCTAGGAATAGGCTCAATTGTGGCACGACCCGGTTTAGGAATATTGGATGGAGGGACAGCAAGGATCCCAGTGTAAGGGAGAAAAAGACAGTGACTCTTAAACTGTCGAGAAATGACACATTCCCTCTTATTTCCTTAGGAGTAGGGATCTTGGAGTAATGGGAAAATGCTAGTGGGGTAAATGTAGACTACTTAGGGAAAGGGCTGGGAGCGGTTTGGGTAGGGTATAGAGCCGGACCTAGGGGAAGTGTGCCTCGGTGGTTGAGACACCCATAGCACTCACACATAAAGGAGTTCTCAGATAACCTTGATTTTGCAGGGAGGTCCACAAGGACTGCTATGGTGTGAGGGACCCTGGAGTTCTCTAGAGTGGAAAGAACTAGAGGGTGGACCAGATTTGAAATGGGGCCCTCAGTGTGGCCCAGAAGAGACTGATGTTGAGGGAAGACCATGTGAGGGCGGGGCTTTATCTGAAGGACTCGGGATGGGCACCAGCAGAAATTCAAAGAAAAAAATGAATTCTACTGCCCAGACTCTACATGGTTTCTGTCTTCTCTTTTGCTCTCCTGATTGCTGGCCTTTTTCTGTCCTCCCTGCCCTTGTTTCCCCACCCCTGTCTGGCTCTAACCATTACCCTTTACGTTTTCTCATGTTGCCTCCTTTATTTGGCCGATCATTTGTTGAGGAACACTGCTACCTGGTCTCCCCCCACCCCCCGCCCTCTTCATGCCCACCTCTTTGCTTGGCCCTGACCTACATACCCTCTTGTTCCATGTTGTCTCCCTACTTCCTACCTGTTCTCAGGTCTCAGCGGCGGTGGCAGCCGAGGTGCAGGATGCGAGAAGGCGCCCCCCGGCCGGGCTCCCGCTCCAGGCCTCACACCCCTGCGGCCCTCTGAGCCCACCATGGCCGTCCCCCCAGGCCATGGTCCCTTCTCTGGCTTTCCAGGGCCCCAGGAACACACACAGGTAGGCATTCAGCTGGCTTTCTCACCAGCCCGGGGATAGAAAGAGACTGGATAAAAGGGCCTCCAGACAACAGCATGATTGTTGAAAGATCTCTGAGGATGTTAGAGGTCTCGTGACAGTGGAAGAGTTTCGGGTGGAGTTTCGGAAGTCCACACTTAACTCCTGCTATGAGCTCTGAATTACTGAGCTTGTCCATGGCTCCCGTCTGTCACAGAGTGGTCTTGAGGGTTAAGAAAATTAAGTGTAATGTTTGTCAGGCTCAGAAATGTCACTGGCACACGAGACCAGAACACAGTCTTAGTGTCCACAAGAAGACAGAGGTCTGGAGAAAAAGCCTGGAAGGAAAGTGAGCTGAGGGTAGTGGGAAACCCAAGAAATCTAACCCCAATTCAAGAGCTTTAGGAACTGGGCACACTCATTTGAGGGGGAGGACATGGAGATACAGGGAATTCATCAGTGGCCTGGTTCCCAAAAATGGTGGTCTCGGGTGCAAAGAACCCAGGTTTCTCATTCGTGTGTTCGGAGAGGTTCAGAAGGGAATAAAGATATAGAGCAAACGAGCTAACAGGCTGGGTGGAAGGTCAGAGGTAAATCATTCACTTCATCATGCCATGAACAGATATCTGGGACCCCAATGTGTGACAGGCCCTACAGAGTGGAGTCTCTCCTTGGGGAGCTTCTACTTTTGTGGAGAGCTGGGCAAATGTGGGCATTGTCAAGTAGCCCTCAGCTTTACCAATCTCTCTGGAGGTTGGAGATGAAGGCCTGTGCTCAGTGTCTGCCCCTCTGCACCACAGGTATTGCCTGATGTGCGGCTACTGCCTCGGAGACTGCCCCTGGCCTTCCGGGACGCGACCTCAGCCCCCCTGCGCAAGCTCTCAGTGGACCTCATCAAGACCTACAAGCACATCAATGAGGTGGGTGGGGAACGGGATTCCCTGGCTGGGTGCTGAGAAGGGCCCTGGCTGCTTGCCTGGGTCACTCAAGGGTCCGGTTTCCTGGCTGCCTGAGCAGGTGTACTATGCGAAGAAGAAACGGCGGGCCCAACAGGCACCACCCCAGGACTCGAGCACCAAAAAGGAGAAGAAGGTCCTGAACCACGGTTATGATGACGACAACCACGACTACATTGTGCGCAGCGGCGAGCGCTGGCTAGAGCGCTATGAGATTGACTCCCTTATTGGCAAAGGCTCCTTTGGCCAGGTGTGGGACTCCCCACTCATCCAGTGCCTGGGTGCAGACAACCACTAACCTCACCCCCATTCCCTCCACCCTAGTGGTTCACTTGCTGCAAGTCCTGTCCTGGGCCGATCACTCCAGCCACTTAGTCCCCTGTCTCCTTTCTGTACAAGTATAAATAACAAGACTCCACACAAGGGAACTGTGCTATTTTGTATCGAGTACAAGGGATGTGAGTGCTGGGCTGTGAGTTGTTAGTTGGAAAGCTGTGGCTGGTGGGCCTCCCACCTTCCGAGGTAACACTCCATGTCTTGACAGGTGGTGAAAGCCTATGATCACCAGACCCAGGAGCTGGTGGCCATCAAGATCATCAAGAACAAGAAGGCCTTCCTGAACCAGGCCCAGATTGAGCTGCGGCTGCTGGAGCTGATGAACCAGCACGACACAGAGATGAAGTACTACATAGGTGAGGCCTGGGCCCGAGTGGGTGCAGGGCGCCATGGTAGGTATAGCTAGAGCTAGTGAGGGTCTTGAGGCTCCTCAGCTGCAGTGCATCTCCTGCTGTAGGCAGGATCTCCTTCTCTGCCACCTTGATCAACGGTGGCCACTAAGGGCCAGGCTCTGTTGCGAACACTTGACATGAACTACCTCACCCCAGCCCCGTGAGGAATAGGACAACTTTGTGCACGCGTTGGGGGTAGGAAACTGAGGCTCTCAGTGCTGTCATGTACATAAGGTGACGACAGTGTGTACACAACTGTCCAGAAGCACTGGCCTCTGGAACTCTGACTCTCGATGTGTCCCAGTCTTGAATTCCTCTGGAAAGGGACTGACAGACTCTTAAAAGGACAGCCAGTGTCCCTTGCCACAAAGATAGACACAGCTAAAAGGAAAGCAGGTTCATTGGTTCATTCGGGTTTTGGTGGTGGTAGTACTTACTTGAGGTTTTGTTTGGCCGTATTGGCTACCAGACCCAGAGCTTCATATATAGGCAAGCACTTCACCCCAGAGCTACATCCCCGACCTCCGTTAGCCGTTTTGAGATGGAGTTTCACTAAGTCATCCAGATGAGCTTGAGCTTAGACTCCCCCTGCGTCTGCATCACAAGACCTGGTCTTCATGCCGTCCCCCCGTCCCGCCCCCCAGGCCTAGCTCAGTGTCACAGCCTGGAGTGAGGAATTATCTTGGAGTTATCTTGAAGCTCTGTAGGAGGTGGCAGTACGGTTTATTTCCCTTTGTAGTGCTGGGGGCCTGCAAGACAGACATGCTACCACCCTTTGGCCATCCCTTACCCTATGCTAATGTAACCCCAAGGTTACACCACCCTTTGTCGTCCCCGTCTCCTGCCCCACCCACCAAGTCCATCCGTGTCCCCTCCCTCCCCCGATTCCAGGCTGGCCCTGAACCTATCATCCTCTGCCTTAGCTTCCCAAGTGCTGGGATCACCCAGTCGTGCTTACTATTCCCTGTTGGCAGAAACCTTCCTACTGGTGATAGTCAGGAGGTTTGAGAGCCTGAGAGTTAGCATGCTTTGGGAGTCCACTGCGGCCAGTGCACACACACCTGAGGGCTCACTGCAGTTTAGCAGAGGTGGTTACTATGTGCCTCCAGGCTATCGGCCCTGTCAATCTGTTTCTGATCTTTGCCTGCTGTTCCTGCACAGTGCACCTGAAGCGGCACTTCATGTTCCGGAATCATCTGTGCCTGGTGTTTGAGCTGCTGTCCTACAACCTGTATGACCTCCTGCGCAACACACACTTCCGAGGTGTCTCCCTGAACCTGACTCGGAAGCTGGCACAGCAGCTCTGCACGGCACTGCTCTTTCTGGCCACACCCGAGCTCAGCATCATCCACTGCGACCTCAAGCCTGAGAACATCCTGCTCTGCAATCCTAAGCGCAGCGCCATCAAGATCGTGGACTTCGGCAGCTCCTGCCAGCTTGGCCAGCGGGTGCGGCTCTGACTCTGGGCAGGGCCAGTGTCTTGAATGGGATGGGGAAGAACGGCCTTGTTTGGGCCCTGGAAGCTGATGCCTGAGAGATGACACTGGGCATAGGGAGCCCCGACTGGAGGGAGGAGCTCAGAGATGAAGGGGGCCGAGGAGACCCAAGCAAGGAAGAGAAAGGGTGCCCCTGAGGGGCAGGCAGCTCTTCAGAGTAGTGGAGTTGAGGTCTGAGCCTGAGCTCTGCTTTGCTGACTGGTGCTCTTGGGGGCACAGGTAGAGGACCCAGAAGCCTTGCAGCCTCTCGTGAGCAGGCGGCAGGGCTACACTAGTGCAGTTCAGTATGGGATGGCCAGCCTCTCTTAAACAGAGGGACCAGAGCTGGGATGGAGACAGTTAAAGCAGGCCAGAGACTGGAAGCTGATGAGCAAGACAGTGACTGGTTTGTGCAGTGTTGCTGAGAACCTAGAGGCTCCATCCTGTTTTCAAGCAGGGTCTTGTCTTCAGCAGTGCTGTCCAGTGGAACCAGCAGGGGAGCTAGTGCCCTGACTACTGTCCCCTCCCCCCCAGATCTACCAGTATATCCAGAGCCGCTTCTACCGCTCACCCGAGGTGCTCCTAGGCACACCCTATGACCTGGCCATCGACATGTGGTCCCTGGGCTGCATCCTTGTGGAAATGCACACCGGAGAACCCCTCTTCAGCGGCTCCAATGAGGTGTGCCCCTGGAAGGGGTGTGCTGGAGGTGGAGGGGTGGAGCCTGGCCGCCCGGCGCCCCTGACCGCCGCCTGCCCGCAGGTGGACCAGATGAGCCGAATTGTCGAGGTGTTGGGCATTCCGCCCGCGCCCATGCTGGAACAGGCACCCAAGGCTCGCAAGTATTTTGAGCGGCTGCCTGGGGGTGGCTGGACCCTACGAAGGACAAAGGAACTCAGGAAGGTGCGGCCCCTGCCCTGTGCCACTTACCCCTCCCTGGGTGGCCCTCACTCACACTTGGGGCTCCCCTCTCCCCGTGTCTTTCCCTGTCTTTCTCCCCCTTGTCTGTCCTTTCCTTCCTCCCCTGCCCACCCCATCACCCACCGCCCCACCCCACAGCTCTTGTTAGCTTCTCTCTTCCTCTTTTGTGCCTCTGTTTCCCCGTGTGTGTTTCCCTGCCCCTCCTGCCCACTGACGGCCACTCTCTTGCCCCCCCCTCCGACCCCCTCCCTGCCAGGATTACCAGGGCCCCGGGACACGGCGGCTGCAGGAGGTGCTGGGCGTGCAGACGGGCGGGCCCGGGGGCCGGCGGGCGGGGGAGCCGGGCCACAGCCCCGCCGACTACCTCCGCTTCCAGGACCTGGTGCTGCGCATGCTGGAGTATGAGCCCGCCGCCCGCATCAGCCCGCTGGGCGCTCTGCAGCATGGCTTCTTCCGCCGCACGGCCGACGAGGCCACCAACACGGGCCCGGCAGGCAGCAGTGCCTCCACCTCGCCGGCGCCCCTCGACACCTGCCCCTCCTCTAGCACCGCCAGCTCCATCTCCAGCTCTGGTGGGTGCCCGGTGTCAGATGTGTGCTGCAGGGCCCAGCCTGGGAGACCTCACCAGTGGGCCTCTGTCTTAGAGCCTTAGAGCTTCCAGATTCTGAGCTCCAGGATGAGGGGGTGGGGCAGTCCCACGTGACCAACAGGAGCTCCGAATCAAGGCTTGAGATTCAGCCCCTAAAACTGACTCTAGCCTCCCACACAACGCTGACCCTAGATTTCAAAATTGGTCTGTTAGAGCCTTCACATGGTCTCTGGTCTCAAAATCCCACCTTGGGGTCTAGGTGTTGAACAGGCAGGCTCCCCGCATCTTATCAGCCCTGCCCTCTTTTCTTCTTCCCGGTGCTTCCAGGGGGCTCCAGTGGCTCCTCCAGTGACAACAGGGCCTACCGCTACAGCAACCGATATTGTGGGGGGCCCGGGCCCCCCATCACCGACTGTGAGATGAACAGCCCCCAGGTACTGAAGCTGTGAGACCTTGGCGCGTGGCAGGTGCTTGGAACTTCAGGATCTCAACACCTACCAATTCCTTTGTTTTTTTGTTTTTTGGTTTTTTTTTTTTTTTTTTTAGGTTATACCCTCCCAGCCTCTGCGCCCTTGGGCAGGGGGTGATGTGCCCCACAAGACACATCAAGCCCCTACCTCTGCCTCAGCATTGCCAGGGACTGGAGCCCACTTACCCCCACAACCCCGATGCCTTGGACGTCCCCCATCACCAACATCACCACCACCCCCGGAGCTGATGGATGTGAGCCTGGTGGGCAGCCCTCCAGACTGCTCCCCACCTCATCTGGCACCTGCCCCCCAGCACCCGGCTGCCTCAGCCCTCCGGACTCGGATGACGGGAGGTCGACCACCTCTCCCACCCCCTGATGACCCTGCCACTCTGGGGCCTCGCCTGGGCCTCCATGGCGTACCCCAGAGCACAGCAGCCAGCTCATGACCCTGCCCCTCCCTGGGGCCCCTCCTGAAGCCATACCCCCCCATCTGGGGGCCCTGGGCTCCCATCCTCATCTCTCCCCTTGACTGGACTTGCTGCTACCCAGCTGGGGTGGGTGAGGCCTGCACTGATTGGGGCCCAGGGCAGGGGGTCGAGGGAGAAGGGTTTTGGCCACACCCTCCCCACTAAGACTGGACCCTTGGCCCCTCTCCCCTTGTTTTCTATTTATTGTACCAAAGACAGTGGTGGTCCGGTAGAGGGGAGATTTCCCTCACCCTAGGGCCCTAGGAGGGGGTGGGGGCAGGTAGGGGGAGATGGCCTTGCTCCTCCTTGCTGTACCCCCCAGTAAAGAGCTTTCTCACATGCCTGCCTGAGCGTTTGCAGGGCCTTGGCTCCCTCTTCTGACCCTCAGAGGCATGGTGGGGAAGGTTGTGTGGGGAAGAAGAGATGCTTTGTGGTGTGGGTATATCCCTCCTGGGGACATCATACTTCTTGGTGCAGGCAAGGGGCAGTGGGAGGTTGGCGGGCTGTAGAACCATTGACACATCCTGGGTGCAAAGTTCTGGCCCACATTTGCCTTTTCCAGGGTAACCCCCCCCCCCATTTTTTTTTTTTTCTGGCCTGTTTCTGGGAATTGTAATGCTCTGCCCTCATCTGTCAGGGCTCACAAAGAAGAGTCCACCCGGGAGAGGCTTTTTGTATCAGGCAGGCACCCAGTAGGCTCTGGGTGTACTCGACAGGCCTTCCTTGGTACTATCCAGACAGGCAATGGGGACAGATTTTACCCCACCTGTGTCCAGCCCCATTCTGGAGTCAATGCAGAATATTGAGATTCTCGGGCAAAAAGACGCTCCCTGACTTCCAGGTAAGTGGTTTTTGTTTCATGGCAATTTGGAATCAGCTGTCTCCCAAACAGCCTAGCAAGAACCACCTGGTTCAAACTGTTAAGAGCTCTCACAACGGGCGGGCGCGGTGACTCCTGGGAGATGGAGTTCTACAAGGCCGGCTCTTAGCTCGCTTTTCTTGGGGAACTACAAAGCCCAGAAGTCTCTGCGCATGTGACTGGGGAGTGTTCAATGAGCTTTCTAGCATTAGGGCCCGGATGTTGGCGGGCCAGTAGGACGGGTGGTGATTGGATGATGGGCGGGGGCGGGGGCGGTGTGGGGAGTAGTCAACCCTTTTTGTCCGGCTTGGGCAGAGCAGTGGAGGGCACTTGGCAAAGGCCGCGGTGAGCAAGTTCCTGGTCACTTGTGGGTTACTGGTGATGGTGATCATTTTGAGAATGCCAGTTAAGATTTATTGAGGGTCTCTGAATATCTAGGGAGCTGGACTTTTTCGAAGGGACTGAGGCACAATGAGAGGAAGGTGAGCAGCCAGTTTTTCTGAAGTCTGGAAGTGGGTTGCAGAAAAAAAAAAAAAAAAAACAACTCGGGTCTGCCGGCTTGTGGCAGGCCCCTAGGCAAGAGCTGTCTAGGGTATAACAGGGCAGGGGCGGTGCTGAGAAGGCCTGGAAAGGTCAGGTGAGCTTTCCAGACGATTGAGTTAACAGGATGAGGTAGAGGGGAGCAGATAGGGTACCCCATGCCCCATTGATAGTCTCAGTCTTGTTTTATTTATTTATTTATTTTTTTATGTTTTTGTGGTTCTGGGGACGGAAGCCAAGAAATCCCAGATTCTAAGCAAGTGTTCTACACACCCACCTTCCAGTAAAAGACTTTGAATGAACAGGCCGTTGAAGGCAGGAACTGCAGTGACCTCTCCAAGTTTGGGTATAGTGAGGGCAGATGGAAGTTAAATTACTTGCCTAGGGTCACACAACTAGGAAGTAGACTCAGATTGGTGCGCGCGCGCATGTGAGTGAGTGTGTGTGTGTGTGTGTGTGTGTGTGTGTGTGTGTACACCAGTCATTCATTGATTTAACCAAGTGTATTTGAGCTTGGAGGCATCAGCAGGACCAGATAGATCATGTAGGCCCCATAAAGAATGTAGACTGGACATGGGATTTCATTTGTGTTTGTGGTGGAGACCCGTGCTCCAGGCTGACTGACTACCAGATACCTTCTTGGGTACTCCAGGGTACTCTCATAGTTCAGGCCATGCACGTCTGTGGCATCCTCTTTGGTCTTCCTGCCCTCACCATTACCCCATGTAACCAAAGAAACTCTGAGCCCCTACTTGTCTCTCCCTGCTGAGAATCCTCCTGGACTCCATCTCACTCAGGGGAAAGCCCAAGTCTTTTCCATGACCTGAGGGGCCCTTCACCATCTGTCTCTGCTCCAGGTACACTAGCCTCAGGGCCTTGGTGCTTGGTGTTCTCTTTGCTTGGATCATATGTCTCTAGACAGCACTGCCTGACCACACTTCTGAATGATACTGCTAACGTCCCTGTCTGTTTTCCCTCCTGTTCATATCACTGGCACATGCTGGAATTTCTCTTGTCAACCACCTCCCCCTCCAGGAGCCCTTGAACTTCTTGGAAGCAAGCGTTTGGGTCACTTTGTGCTTTTCTCCTACACAGAAGACTATGGCACCCAGCAGGGCTCACTATCAGATGAGCACTTATAGAGCATAGATCTACATTCCAGCCTCCTGGGGATTCCACTCATCCCCTCTGTACAGCCAACCATTTCTGAGCACTCAAGACAGTCAACAGGTATTTTGTTTCTGCAGTCTACAATGTGGAAATACAACAGAGAAGAAAGCATAGCTTCTCTGCCTTGAAAGAACTCAGTCAGAGAGCACAGCAGTGGGAAGGGAGAGGAGCAAGAGCATGAAGGAACACTTGAGAGGGTCTTCTGATTTGGCTACAAGGGAGAGAGTCCAAGCGATGGGGTTGGCATCAGCTCTCTTCAGAGAGGTGTGTGTGTGTGATGATTGGCACCCAGAGGCTGAGGTGGAACAAGGGCCCATACTTTGTCTATCCCAGGAGAACCATGAGTCCCCACTCCCTATGTACAGAGAGTTGCAGGAGAATTTTAAACAGTGGGACAGAGAGTAAGGTTAGCTGGGTTGGGATTTTGTTTTGTTTTGCTTTAGAGTTGTTTATTTTATGTGTATGAGTATTTTGCCTGTGTGTATGTCTGCAGCACAAGCATGCCTGGTGCCCTCAGAGGTCAGGAGAGGGCATTGGATCCCCTGAAACTGGCGTTAGGATAGTTGTGGACCACTGTGTGGGTGCTGGGAACTGAACCCAGGTCCTATGGAAGAGCAGCAAGTGATCTTAACCACTGAGCCAACCCTCCAGGCACAGTTGTATGTTTTTAAAGGTTCTACTGATGGGTGTTACAATGACTACACTTCAAGACAGCCCCCATTCTGCTGTTTCTGCTCAAGATGGGGACTCTCCTCCCCCTTCAGTACTGCCTGGACCAGTAATCTGATCAACATAAGAAGAGGCACTGAGCCCAGTGGCCTTCGAAGGTCTGATGGCCTCTCCATTTACCCTGGTGCCCCGGCTTCTTTATAGAGAGGTTCAGCATCTGCCCCAACTATTTCAGATGTGCCAGGTATGTGCATGGCATCGTGGATCTTCCAACCCCGCTGACACTGGCCTGGAGCAGATTTGAGTCCTCCTCAGGCCACTCCCCCTGAGCCTTGTCTATATCCAGAATCGTGAAATAAACAATGGTGGTTTTATGACACTGTTTTAGGATGATTTGATACTCAGCAATAGCTAACTGAAGTAAGGCAATATTTTCAAAATCATACAATGGTGAAATTATGTGATAGCTCAGTGAATTCTCACCGCTAAATAGTGTTGCCATACCCATCCTACAGACGGAAGAATCAAGACACAGAGATGTTGCTGAGCATTGCAAGGTATCCTTACCTGTAGTCCATCCTGTGGACTCAATCATTAATATCAATGCTGAGTTTGTCAGAATTAAGGTCTTCATAAATGTTGGAGCAGTGGTGGGCAGGTGAGTGAGAGCATTATTAACCGACTTCTAGGAGTGTAGTTCTAGGCCGTTTGGCAAGATGGGGAGAGCAGTCAGTCCTTGGTATTAGTGGAGGGCGGTGGAGTCAGCTTGCTTCTGATTGCTCATAGGGAATCCAGCAGGTTGTTGGAGAGCCGAGTCAGATTGAGTCTCCTGTTACTAGGAAGCCATGACATCCTAGTTGAGCCCTGGGTCCTGGTCACTGCTTGCTGATCATCCAGTCGCAGGCACTTGCCACTGTGTGAGCGCTGTGGGGTGCCAGGGCTGCAGCAGCAAACAAGTGCCCTGTCACTTCAAAGCCTGCATCCCGGGGCAAGGTGGATGTTGATGGGGAAGAGCTGTGGACACTGAGAGTGGAGGACAGAGGCGGTGAACTTTGTAAGGTATCTCTGAGGAAAACAGAGGACTAGGCCAGAACAGACATCCCTGTCGGAAAATAAAGCCACTTCAGAGGCCCCAGGCATGCTTGGTGTGTTAGAGAGACCTGGACAGGAGTGACAGGGACAAGGGAAAGTCCATGAGCAGCTGTGGTGAGGACTTGACGTTGGTGCTGATTGTCATGGAAAGCATTAGTCCCCTTGAGTAGAGTGGTGAACAAGATGGTGTTCAGGGGCCTCCTTGGCAGCCATGTGGTCAGAGGCATGGAGCTTTACAGTGGGACAGTCCAGCTGCCATTGATGTCTGTGGCTTGGCCTTGGTGGTAGCAGGAGAAGTGGTCAGGTGTGGGATGCAAGGTGTTGGCGGTGAGAGAGGTCCAGAGCAACCTGAGTGAAGGAAGGAGGAAGCCTGCTGGCCCCTGAATGTGGAAGAGCAGGCAGGGGCAGGCACATTTACGAGTGTCCACCATATTGCTAACATGGAAGTCCTGTGAGATCACGGAGCGGGGAAGATAGAAGAGGATGTAAGAATAAAAGCAGGGAGCCCAGGCCTGGAAGGCCGTAGTAATCTCTGTGTGAGGTGCCCGACGTGGGCCAGGTTGCAGTGTGGGGAGCAGTTACCAAGTCTGAGTAGTGTTGGATTCAGGATCCCCTGCTTCATGGGTTGGTTCTGAGCAGTGAGAGCAAGAGAGAAGGCCCTCCAGGAGTAGAATCAGTCAGGATATAGGACAGCAGGGCTTGCCTGCTACCCCTGAGGTCTCCACCTCAGCATCTGCTGCTTCCTCTCTGTGCAGGTGACTAGCTGCTTTTGAGGGAACTCTTATCCCAACCCTGTGTGGCCTTCTTGCTCAGTTCCCCACAGCTCCTCCATTCGTGGTCACAATTTGGCTAGCAGGAGTTGAATTGCAGGGGCCCGGAGTGAGCCCTGCTAGACCGGCTGCAGCTGGAGGGCTCCTGTGATGATTTGTCCCCTGCAAAGGGCTCTGCGCCAGGCAGGCACCCCAAGCCTCACAGTTACAATGTGCTGACAGCTGGTATGATGGGTTGAGGATTTGACCCGGTTTTGGGGGTGCATGGGATGAACCATTGATGGTGCCTCAGGTATATGGATCTGAGAAGTGGGCAGGAAACACTTCCCTGGAGGGTATCCCCATCGAAAGTAAAGTCTAGCAGGCTGTGGGCTGAGAAGGGCTCAGGATTAGGTCAGGATCATTCTAGGCCCAATTTTTTCGTTCCCACATGCATTCCTATGAGCCAGACATAGTGAAAGTCTGCCAAGGTGGTGTTGGCCATAGCCCTGCCCTCGGGGTCTGCAGATTTCCCAACTGTAGGAGTATATTTTCCACTTTCATCTTCTTATCGTGAGAAGTGGTCACTGACTTCAGTCTGTGCTCCAAGGGAGGAGTACTAAACTCCAATTCCCGAAGAGAAAAATGTCACAAAGATTCTGATCCATGTGTTCAAACTTCTACAGCATAACAGTCTGCTTTCTGTTGCTATAGCAAAATACCCGAGGCTGGGTAATGTATAAAGAAGAGAGCTAAGTTTTGGAGACTGAAAATCCAAGACCAAGTGGCCCCATTTGTTCACGACTTGTGGTAGATGTCAACATGGCAAGGAACAGGTGGGAAAGGGGTCAGCAGTGAGAGAGGAAGCCAGACAGTGAGGAGGTACCAGGCTGCTTTCTTAATATTCACGGGGACTAACTGGGGTCTCACAAGAACTTGGTTCTATTGGAGGGCACACCCACAATAACATCACAGTGAAGACCAGGCTGCCAACACATGCAGCTCTGAGCAACATCCATACCTTCCAGGGCAAGATACACAGTAATTAGCACACTCAGAAGGACGGTGTGGGGCTGTGACAGTGTCCCTCTTGCTGCTGAGCTGGACAGATGTTGTTGATACTCCCCGGGGGCTCTGGCCTGTGGCCACCACTGTGGCATTCTAATGAGAATTCACGTATTTTCCTTTCTTTTATTTCTGCAAAAGTTTGTGTCAGCATGAATTCAGGGTGTCCATTTACCGTCCGGAAGAGCAGGGACGTGACTCTGTGTTTTGTTCAAGCTGCTGTTGCCTTCTGGGCAGACTCCGGCTTCTTTCTCTCTGCTTCTTCTCTCTCTGGCCCTGCGTCACTCGGGCTTTCCCCCACGCAGCCCTGGACCCTTCTACTGGAGAAGTGTTGGACTCAGGTCTAGGCCTGGGCTATGCCGCTGCCTCCTGTCCTGGCTGACAGTTCTGTTCCTGTGTGCACATCTCCGACTCAGGTCAGCACCCACGATCCCCAGACTCCTGTTTCCTTGGGAGCTTCTTTATGGCAAGCAGGCTGCCTCTGCAGGCCTGTGTTCCTGTCTTACTGGTCATCTTGGCAGAACCTGGCAAAGTGGCCAGGCCTGCATTTGGAGAGTTCTCCCTGCACGTAGACTCTGCCACTTTGCTGGCCCCAGAGACAGCATCCAGCAGGTCCCCATGTTTCCTGATTTCTCCTATGTAGGGCTCTCCCACCTCTGGGCCATCTCATGCTCACAGTCTCATTGGCTGCCTATGCTGGTATTGTCTTCTGGCCCTGAGGCCTGTAAACACCCCCTGCCCTGATGATCCTTGGGCCCTAATTTCTACATGCTGCCTCACCCCACCCTCTCTCAGAGTGGCCCTCGAATGGTCAGCAGAGAGAGCCTGGGCCTCATTCTGAACTCCTCTCCTTCGCTACCCCAGCATGGCCTCCGCCCACACAGCCCATCCAGGAGTTTACGTCTACCTTGTCACGCAGCCTCATCCACTGCCATTCTTTCTCATCCCCTTTTCCCCAACCCCCTTTCAGCCCAGTTAAACTTGGTGTGAGGAAAAGTTAAGAAGCTGCATAGTGTTTAGCTACAGGGAAAAGAGTCCCAGCCACTGCTTCATTCCTGCAAGGCCCAGAGTGAGAGGGAGGGAGCCATGCTGCTCTGTCTGTCACAGCCAGGCCTGCATGTCCTCTTGAGACACGTCTACACGGCAGCTCCCGTCACTTACACGCATCCTAGCTGTCACCTGACTGGCGCCAGGCCTCTGCTGTGTGTCACAGCATCTGGAGTAGCTGACAGGTTCTCTGGGTGTTGGCCGCCTTAGAATGCCACTGTGGAGTCTGGCTGTGAGGACAGCGGGTTGGCGACCGTGAGCTGTCAGTATAGCCACTGAGCCGTCTTGGAGTGATCAGTGTGGTGGACACATGCTCTAGCAGTAACTGCCGGCCAGGTGTGCTGAATCAGACCTGGCCCAGCACTTGAGAGGCAGAGGCAGAAAGTTTACAAGTTTGAGGCCAGCTGGTCTCAAAAGCCCAAACTGCAGTAATAACTGCCTACCATAGGTAGGCAAGTTCTCCGAGCCCTTTGTAGGCTTGCAGTTAATACTTAGTTTCCCTAGAAGATGCGCAGAATAGTACCTGGGCCTGGAGACGCAGCCACACCACAGCCAAGATTGTCACCTTGGAACAGGTTCTTAGTGAGGCATTTGGAGTTTAAGCTTATCACCTATTTTGTTTTGCTTCAGACGAGTCTTGGGACTGGAGAGAGAGCTCAGCAGTTAAGAGCACTAGGTGCTCTTATAGAGGACCCACATGGAGGCTCATAGTCATCCAGCACTTCTGGTCCAAAGAATACAGCACCCTCTGCTGGCCTCTGCAGACACACATATAGTGCACATACATACATGTAAGCAAAACTTTTGTACCCAGAAAATACTTTTCAAAAGCCGGGAATGGTGGGTCAGCCTTTAATACTAGCAATTGGGAGGCAGAGGCAGGCAGAGCTCTGAGTTCAAGTCCTGCCTGGTCTGCATAGAGAGATTCAGGCCAACTGGGAGCTGCCCAGTGAGACCTGTCTCAAAAACAAAGAGAAGACAAGGTCTCCTGGAGCCCAGCCTGGCCTCAAGCTCCTGTGCAGGCTGACCTTGGCTCCTGATCTGCTTCCACCTCCCAGCAGGCTGGGCTCTGGGCCTGTCCATGGCAGCAGGCTCAAGCTTTCAGGTTTCAGATCTGAAGGCAACTTTCTGGGCCGCTCTCCTCCTTGTCACCTCTGAGAGGAGGGTCAGAGCTTTTTATGGCTTCTCCCTTTAGGAGGAGCTTCAGTGCCTTCCTTCCCCAATGGCAAAAACTTCCCAGAGTCCTCAGCTGTCCTGAAGAAAACAGAATACTTACTTCATTTTAGGGGAGCTTTCAAATGCACAGTAGCAGAAAGCTGCACACACTTGTGTGTCCCCAAAGCCCCTTCATCTCTTCCTGCTGGTTTCACCCCTGCTCAGCTGTCATAGCAAACTCATGTGTGTTTATTAGGAGAACCTGTTTTTTTTTTTTTTTTTTCCTCCCCTTTTTGACACGGTCTACATAGTATAGTCCTGGCTGATCTGAAACTCACTTTTTAGACTAGAGATCAGCCCACCTCTGCCTCCCGAGTGCTGGGATTAAAAGTGTGCCTGGCTTTGGGAAGGACTTTTTAAAGAAAGGCTCACCGGGATTCTTTGACCAAGTTACTTCTCTGCTGGCCAGCTGAGGACCTTCCCAGTCCTCTGTCCCCTTTATCCCACTTTTCTGAGCATGGTGTCATGTCACCCTGGAGACCTTCCTGTAATTTTATGCTCAGGGCCTGTCCTTGCCTCTGTACCGCCTGAAAGTGATCCTTAACGACAGGCCCGGCTGCTTGGGACTCCTGTCCCTGCAGTAGGACATTTAATCTGCTCATGGCTGCTTGCCACGGTGGTGGCCTCTTCCCTTATTTGGCTTAGTTTCTAGATCCCTGTCCACCCTGGCCAGGTCAGGCCTCCTGGGATGCTTCTCACACACTGTAACTGTGTGAAGCACATGGTATCCGCACTGGTCAAAGGGAGCATGGATGATCACTGTTGCCTGCCTGGGAGCTTCAGAAGGGCAAAAGTCAGGCCTATCTGCCTCCTGTGTCCCCACTACCACCTAGACCACCCTCTGTGGGGCCTGGCACTCAGTGCTCAGGGGCCATGTGTGGGATTAGGATGGTGCCAGAGTGGGATGGATGGATGGATGGATGGATGGATGGATGGATGGATGGATGGTTGGTTGCCAAGCTCAATAGCTAGGCGCTTACCATGAGAGCAATAGGCAGCCACAGAAGTGTTTTCCGCAGAACTGGCCCATTTCCTCACTCTTGAATGTGCATTTGACTTCTCTGGGATCTGGGAAGGGCCCAAGATACCACACTTCTAAGGGGCCCAGGGTGTGACAGCCTGGCATAGACAGCTAGGGCTTTGTTGTACTGTTCAGTCTGTGGCTACCAGGATCAGTGGCTTGGAGCACTTGAGAATATGGCTTGTGTGAATTGAGATATATTTTAAGTGTAAAATACCCACCCACTTGATTTGAAAGATGTGGTACAAAAAGTTTTTTTATATTGCTCACATGTTGATATGGTAATATTTTGGATATCTTGGGTTAAATAAAATATATTATTAAAATTAACTTTACTTATATTGTTTTTATTATGTGGCTTCTAGAAAATTTAAGATTAGGATCAACAAAATGGCTTCACAAATGAAAATGTTCAAGTCCCAGCACTTACATGTTGGAAGGAAAGAACCAGCCCTCTCAAGTTGTTCTCTGACTTCCATGCAAGTGCTGTGGCATGTGGCATTTGCACACAAAAATTAATTTTTTTTTCGGGACAGGGTTTCTCTGTGTAGCTTTGTTCCTTTCCTGGAACTCATTCTGTAGACCAGGCTGGTCTCGAACTCACAGAGATCCGCCTGGCTCTGCCTCCCAAGTGCTGGAATTAAAGGTGTGTTCCACCACCGCCCGGCCAAAAATTAAATTTTTAATGCAACAAATTGTTAACAATAAAATTCAAATTACATTGGCTGTTTGTGTGTTGGATGAACTCCCGCTGAGCCACACCGGTCCAGGGTACTCTGGACTCTGTCTTCACAGCTTTTGGTGTGCATTCTTCTCGCTTCTTTCTCCTAACATCTAGTTCCAGGTGTCTGAATTTACTATTAGTCTGTCTCTTCCTGGGTAGGTGTGCCACATGCCTGTACTCCCAGCCCTCTGGGAGGCTGGGGCAGGAAGAAGATGATTTTGAAGCCATCAGGGCTATATGAGATCCTGTCTCAAAACAAACAAAAGGTCTCATCCAGAGATTCCCCATGGTCCTCCCAAGGAAGTTTTTGGGAGCTTCTACTGGGCTCCCGGAGCTCCGTGAGTTCCCCTCCTCCAACTTTAACCTCTCTGTCAGCATCTGTGTATGCTGTGTCTACATGCGGACGTGTCCATGCATTTTTACATGTATGAGTTGGCATCTAGGATCTCTCACTTGAACCCAGAACTCATGGACTCAGCTGCTCTGGCTAAGCAGCTTGCTCCAGGGATCCTAGTCCCTGCCTCCCAGTCCCTGGGATTACAGGCAGCCACAACAGCCACCTGCTTTAAAGTCACTGAGAAATAACTTGTCGGTTAGGGGCTGGTTAAGTGACTCAGTATTCGAAAACACTTGCTTTCTTACAGAGACACAGGTTTGGCTCCCAGTACCCATGTGACTGTTAACAACTGTAAATCCAATTCAAGGGACCTGATACCCTCTTCTGACCACTAGGCCATATGTGGTACACAAACACACATGCAGGCAAAGCACTTATATGCATAAAAATCCATCTTTTTCCTTTGATATTCTTTGGTTAGTCGATGTATGTTCAGTTACATTCACTGTGTGTGTGTGTGTGTGTGTGTGTGTGTGTGTGTGTGTGTGTGTTCCTCAAGAGCTGGCCACCTTATTTTTAGGATTTATTATTTATGTGTCTGTGTGCATGTGACTGTGCAGGCCAGAAGAGCGTATTAGGTCACCTGGAGCTAGATAGAGTTAGGCAGTTGTGAGCCACCTGATGTTGGCACTGGGAACCAAACCTAGGTCCTTGGCAAGACCTAAACCACCAGCAGCCCCGCCCTTGAGTGTCTTAACTCTTGTGATCCACTGCTGTCCTGCAGTGTATTTTGACGGGTGCTGCCACCACGTTGAATAGTTTCCTTGCTACTTTGCAGTCTGTGTAGGTTTTTATTTTGTTTCTTTTTATGGGGAGATGATATGCATGTGAGTACACCAGTGCAGGAGCCGTGGAGGCCAGAGGGGTCAACTCCCCCCTGCAGCTCAAATTTCAGGAGGTTACAGGCTGCCTGGTGGGTGCTGGGAATTGAGTGCAGGTCCTCTGGGAGAGCATGTGGTGCTATTAACTACTGAGTTATCTCTCCAGCCTTATTTCAGTCCTGAAAAGCCTAAGAACCTGGAAACAACCAACCCAGACCCAACCACTGACAGCAGGACAGTTTAGCTAGCTCAAATGAAATCAGAGATCTGCAGAGTGGGAGATTTCACTGTGCGCATTCCTGAAAGGATGCTCTCAAATCACAGCCCTGGGCTTCCAGAGACACTACCTCTGGAGTACATGTTGGAGACTGGGCTGACATAGGGCAGGGCCCACAGATTTGCATTTCCCAGGAGGACTGAGTGATGCTGAGTAACTGGTCCTCTCACCGCCACAGAGCATGTGCAGTGTGAGGAAATGGAAATGCATGTATGCACGCTACATACATTTTTTTTTCAATTCTTCAGGGTCTTACTCTGTAGCCCAGGCTGTTCTGGAACTGACTGTGTAACACAGCCCCACCCTTCAATTTGCAATCCTCCTGCTCAGTTCCCAGGCATCAATACAAGGGCCTGCCATCTACAAGTTCCCCAAAAGGTTAGCTGTGATACACTGACCCGTGTGCACCAGTCAGTTTGGCTGTAGATAGAGGAACCTGACTCCAAAAGGCTCTAAACAAAGGAAATACATTTCTTCACTCAGCTAGTTAGGCATAAGGCACATGATATACTTACAGACAACCAGACACACACACACACACACACACTAACTAAATGGGGCTGGAGAGATTGCTCAGCAGGTAAGAACACTTCTTGCTCTCACAGAGGACCTGGTTTAGTGCCCAGCACCCACACAGTGTCTCACAACTACCAGTAACTCCACTTTTGGGGTTCCAGTGCCCTCTTCTGTCCTTAGAGGACACCAGGCATATGCATGATCCACATATACACATGCAAGCAAAACAATATACACAGAAATCTAAAGTTGTTTAAAATTCTTAAAAGCTACTCAAGGGCCCTACAGCACAGCCTGGGGTCTCTTTTAATAAGGTCTAAAGGAAGGAGATGTTAGTTACTAAGGGGTGTGGATTGGTGGTCCTTTTTTTTTTTTTTTTTTTTTTTTTTTTGAGACAGGGTCTCTCTGCATATCCTTGGCTGTCCCAGAATTCTGCACACTAGACTGGCCTCGAACTCAGAGATCTTCCTGCTTCTGCCTCCCAAGTGCTAGGATTAAAGGCGCGTGCCATCATGCCTGGCCTAGGTGGTCCTCTATTTTGATTAGTAGATTAAGGTTAAATGATAAATTCTCTGCTGCATATGTCCCATGATGCATCTGATTTTAATCATATGCATGCTCAGTTTTTGCAAAATTGTAAGATGCTCCCTAAGTATTGACTTGAGGACACTCCTTTTTTCTTTTCTTTTCCTTTTTAAATGCACTTATACCAGAACAAGTTCAGGTTTGATAGGCCTTTCTGGTCTCCTACAAAGATGAAAGAAGAGGACAACTGCATAGAACCTAATTGTGATGGTTATGAGGAGAAGGAAATTTACCCCTTATTCAGAAAAGGGGTGTGCACACAGCTGGATGCAGGTGTGGGCCTGTGTTGCTAGCAGGTTGCTAGGTGCACCTGCCGTAAGAGCCTCAGGCTGACAAGCACATTATTGTTAGAAAAGGGGTATGGAGACAGCCCAAGCCAAACGGAGTCCTGTTTACTAAACTATCCCCTATGCTTTCCTGCTCACCATGGGGACCCCTGTTCTACAGGGCTGTAATGTAAGTCGGATTCACAGAGGTGAAAAGTTCAATGCCTTGTATCAAGTCAAGCTCAAAGGGAGATCAGACTTGCCAGACAATGAATTTGAACTAGAGTGCTTGTTAAAACATTAGCTGCAGCTGGGCGCAATGTTGCATGCCTGTGATCCTAGTGTTTAGGTGCTAGAGGCAGGAGGATTGTGAGTTTGAGCGATCCTGTGGGTCAAAAAGAAAAAGGCAGAGATGGGAGGAAAATAAGAAAGGATGGGGAAAGAGTAACTAAGAATGCACTACATATCACACATATACATGAGACTCAACATGTATTAATAAAACAAAAATATAAATTATTAAGTAACAAAGAAAAAACGCCAGTTCCGGTAGCACAGTCCTGTAATCCCAGGTACTTGGGAATCTGAGGTAGGATGATCACACATTCAAAGTCTGAATGGCTATAGATAGAATGAATTAAAAAGTGCAAAGCTAGCCTGGGCAACTTGGGGAGAATCTGGTTTGCTTGTTTACTTGTTCGTTTGTTTTTAATTTAAAAAAATTCCAGGTGTGGTGGCACATGATTTTAATAATCCCAGGATTTGGGAGGCAGAGACAAGTAGATCTCTGAGTTCAAGGCCAGCCTGATCTACTATGGAGTTCCAGGCCAGCCAGGATTGCACAGTGAGACCTTGTCTCAAAACAAAATTAATTACATTTTTTAAAAACCTAAAAAAGTTTTTGTAAGTTTTGGCTCAGTGGTAGAGCCCCTGCCTAGAATCCCCCAGTGAGGGGCTGGGGGGTGTGGCTCAGTGGTGGAGCCCCTGCCTAGAATCCCCCAGTGAGGGGCTGGGGTGTGGCTCAGTGGTAGAGCCCCTGCCTAGAATCCCCCAGTGAGGGGCTGGGGGGTGTGGCTCAGTGGTAGAGCCCCTGCCTAGAATCCCCCAGTGAGGGGCTGGGGTGTGGCTCAGTGGTAGAGCCCCTGCCTAGAATCCCCCTGTGAGGGGCTGGGGGTGTGGCTCAGTGGTAGAGCCCCTGCCTAGAATCCCCCAGTGAGGGGCTGGGGTGTGGCTCAGTGGTAGAGCCCCTGCCTAGAATCCCCCAGCGAGGGGCTGGGGGGTGTGACTCAGTGGTAGAGCCCCTGCCTAGAATCCCCCAGTGAGGGGCTGGGGTGTGGCTCAGTGGTAGAGCCCCTGCCTAGAATCCCCCAGTGAGGGGCTGGGGTGTGGCTCAGTGGTAGAGCCCCTGCTTAGAATCCCCCAGTGAGGGGCTGGGGTGTGGCTCAGTGGTAGAGCCCCTGCCTAGAATCCCCCAGTGAGGGGCTGGGGTGTGGCTCAGTGGTGGAGCCCCTGCCTAGAATCCCCCAGTGAGGGCTTTCACCAATATTCAGGATGCTCTGAGTTTAGTCTCCACTTCCGGGGAGAAAAAAATCAATAAGTAGAAGATGATGAAGAAAAGATTGATACCCCTTCTTTTCCCTCCATGACATTCCCTAGGGGAAGCCTAGGAACATGTTTCTAGCAAGAGCTCTGGTCAAGATGCTGCTGACCCAGGGAGTGCCTCTGTGGCAACCACAAGATAGGTGCTGGGAGTCACAGCCTTCAGCTCCTGTGGCTCTTCAGTCACCTCAGGTGCTCCGCAGTTGATGTTTCCCCTGACTCAGGCCTCTGGCCCTCCTCTCCCTCCCGTCTGGCATCAGCTGTCATGGTTGGGTTCCCAAGCTGGTAACTGGAGCTCTGAACCGGCTTTCCACTGAGAGTTGCCCAGCCTCCACCTGTTCGGGGCACCTGATGGACGCTTTCCCCAACAGCAGCTGCTCCTTTTTCGGCGGCCTTCGGAACTGTCTCCAGCTTCCTTATATAAGTAGATGTCTTTCTTCCCAACTCCTGGGAAGCTGCAGTTACCACATCATTCCTGGAACACCAACTGTCCTACCCCAGTCCTTATGCGAGCCCCAGGGGACCTGCTAATACGAACTGTCTTAAATAAAGAGCCAATTAAACCTCCTCCAAGAAGTAACTCGGCCTCCCTGGCTGGGACCCGAAGGTCAGTAAGGCTGGGGCTCAGAGCATGAGAAAGGAAAACTGGGGTCGGGTTGCAAGTGGAATGAAGTGTGCAGGTTCTGTGGGTCTGTGAGGAGAGCTCGAGATTGAACCTAACAGTGGTCTTTGTTTTTCTTTTCCTTTTTGTGTTCCCTGTTTTTTGCCTGGAAGTATGTCTGTAAATTAGTGCAATCAGTTCCCAGAGAGGCCAGCAGAGGGCGCTAGATCCCTAGGACTGGAGTTAACAGGTGGTTGTGAGCCATCTGTAGGTCATCGGAACTGAGCACCAGACCTCTTAGCTACTCAACCGCTCGCTCCCCGCCCCCTAATTTTGTTGTTGTTATTTAGTTGGTTTTGTGTATTATTTTGTTTGTTTCTGTTTTTTTTTTTTTTGTTTTGTTTTGTTTTGTTTTGAAGACAGGATTTCTCTGTGTAGCTCTGGCTCTCCTGGATCTCACTCTGTAGCCCAGGCTGACTTCGAACTCACAAAGATCCACCTGCCTCTGCCTCCCGAGTGCTGGGATTAAAGGTGTGCGCCACCACCGCCTGGGTCAGGAATAACATTTTTTTTTGATACTTTTTTATATTATTATTATATTTGTGTTCTAATATTACCCATCAGCCATGGGTTCCCCTGTCCTCCCCCCTCCCGACCCCACCCTCCCTTTCCCCCCTCCATTCCCATCTCCTCCAGAGCCAAGAACTCCCCTGGGGATTCATTTAGATCTGGTGGATTCAGTACAGGCAGGTCCTGTCACCTCCTTCCAGATAACATTTTTTAAAGATTAAAAAAAAAAAAAAAAAAAAAAAACAGCTGGGCTCATACCTTTGATCCCAGCACTCTGGAGGCAGAGGCAGGCAGATCTCTGTGAGTTCGAGGCCAGCCTGGGCTACAGAGTGAGTCCCAGGAAAGGCGCAAAACTACACAGAGAAACCCTATCTTGAAAAAAATAGTTATTCCTGCCGGGCAGCGGTGGTGAATGCCTTTAGTGACAGATGGCACCTGTGAGAATGACCAGATGTCACATGGAATGCTCAAAGCCTTTGCAATAGCCACTAGACACCTGTTCAAATGGGTCAGGCTTATCAATCGTAGCTATAATCTCAACACTCAGGAGGAATTGCCAAGAGTCTGAGGCCATCCTGGGCTAAACAGGAAATCCCTGTGTCAAATGAAGCAAAAAGATAAATATGCACAAATAGCCAGATGCAGAAGCACACCTGTGACCCCAGCATGCAGAAGGCTAGAGCAGGCAGAAAAGTCTTTACTCTCTTGCACACACAATTAGAAATAAAACAAATCTAAATATGTAATAAACTTTTAAAAATAGAACAAATTTGCAAATGTGGAGCTGAAAAGATAAAACTAAGTCAAATGTTCTGGAGTTTGTGAACCCCTGGGAAAAGACCATAGATTTAACCCAATTATAATTAAAGATTAATGGATTAGCTGCTAGCAGGATGAACCATCTCTGAGCCAAATTTGAGACTGTTGTGAAGGAGGGATATGGGGAAGGACTTTGAAAAGGGGAAAGCACACAAAGACCTTCAATATCTGCAAGCAAGAAAAACTGTTCCATTCTGCCAAGTGAAGTGGTTAAGGCAACTCAAAACAACCTTTGGGGGCTGGAGAGATGGCTCAGAGGTTAAGAGCACCGACTGCTCTCCCAGAGGTCCTGAGTTCAATTCCCAGCAACCACATGGTGGCTCACAACCATCTGTAATGAGATCTGGCACCCTCTTCTGTATACATAGTAAATAAATAAAAAGTTAAAAAAAACAAACAAACAACCTCTGGGTATCTGCGTAAGCAAGTTACAGAAGGGAAAGAAAGCAGTTAGTCATACTATAACAAGAAGATAGTCATGACTGTATATTGGGGGGTAGGGGGCACTGGGGTCAAGGTTACCTGGAACTTACCTTCCAGGGACTGGAGTCAGAGACATGGCTGGGCACCACCATAGCTGCCTAGCATAAAATGGAATTAGCCATAACTCAAGTTCTCTAGAGGAGCCAACAGCAGAAATAACAAACAAATGTTAGTCAAACTTCAAGATAGCAATTATGTAGTCTAAAAAACCAAAAAGAAAAGAATGAGAAAAAATGAGCAAAGCCCCAAGCCTCCCCCAAAAAGTGTGGATATCATTATGGAGAGCACATTTCCATCATGGAGAGGAGAGGGAGAAATGAGCAATCCTAGCAATTTCAGAGACTGAAACAGGAGGATTGCCCTGAGTTCAAGGTTAGTGTGGACTACATAGCAAGACCCCATCTCCCTGCCAGGCAGTGCCTTTAATCCCAGCACTTGGGAGGCAGAGGCAGGCAGATCTCTGTGAGTTCAAGGCCAGCCTGGCCTACCAAGTGAGTTCCAGGAAAGGCACAAAGCTACACAGAGAATCCCTGTCTTGAAAAACCAAAACAAACAAACAAACAAAAAAGAGACCCTGTCTCCCAAAACATGATTTTAGAAGTATAGCTGAAAATGCCCCAGGTGGACTGAAGAACTAATGGTTGTAGCTACCGGAGAAGGTCAGAGAGCTCCCCGGAGGATGCAACATGGAGAGCAGAGAATGGCTCATCGGCTAAAGGCACTTGCTGCTCTTGCAGAGGAACTGGATTCAACTTCCTGTACTTTCATGGTGGCTCAAAACTGTCTATAACTCCACTTCTAAGGCATCTGGTACCCTCTTCTGGCCTCTGCAGCTACTCTGGAAGAGCAGCCTGTGGTCTCAGTCACTGAGCTATCTCTCCAGGCCCAGAATTGTGCAGATTTATTCCATGTAATTGATAAAGTGCTCGTATCTGAAGTAAACATTTTAGCGGCAGACTGAGACATAATTTGTCTGCTGTGACCTTCACTTTCCTAAGTCAGACATGCTGGCCTATGTCTGTACTCCCAGCACTTGAGAAGCTGATACAGGATGATTGCCATGAGTTCTAGATCAGCTAGAGACAGAATGAAACCCCATCTCAAACCCCCCCCCACACACACACACACCACACTTTGTGTGTGTAGTTTTATCAGACAAGATTTCTCTGTGTAGCCCTGACTGTCCTGGAACTCACTCTGTAGACCATGCTAGCCTCAAACTCAGAGATCCTCCTGCCTCTGCAGGAGTTCATCACCACAGCCCTGCCTATAACATACTTTTAAAATATGCAATTCAGAGAAATGCCTCCATGGTATAAGCATGAAGATTCCATGTTCCATTCCCAGTACCCACATGGGGCAGCTCACAACTCCAGCTCCGGGAGAACTGATGCCTCTGGCGACTGTGAGGCACTGCACCGTACCCACAAGCTACACACAAACATATACACATGACCAAATAGAAACAGATATGTTAAATAAAAGTATACAGTTCAGGGCTGAGGAGCTGGTTTGGTATGTAGAGTTCTTTCCATGCAAGCATGAAGACCTGGCTTTGGACCCCCAGCTCCCGTGTAAAATGTCAGATATGCCTGTAACCAGCACTGAAGGGGGAAGAAGTCAGACCTGCCTGTAACCCCAGCACTGGGAAGAAAAAGGTCAGAGACACCTGTAATCCTGGCACTGAGGAGGGAGAGGTCAGACAGGCCTGTAACCCAGCAGTCGGGGAAAGGGTGAAGACAAGAGGATCCCAGAGGCTTGGTGTTCAGCCAGCCTAGCAGAGTGGGTGAGTTCCAGGTTCAGTGAGAGACCATCTCTTGTCTACAAAAAAGGTAGAGAGAAATTGACACTCAATGTCAACTCAGTGTCAGCCTCCACATGCATACATACACCACACACACACAGAGACAGAGACAAAGAGAGAGACAGAAAGATGAGAGAGTAAATTCCAGATGTCTTGCAGGTGTCAGCAGTAATTCCAGATGTTGTCATCTTCCCCCACCACCCCCACTTACCCAAAACAAACCCTAGACTCATTGAAGCAGTGACTCCCAACACCCAGCCTCAAAACCACACACCCCTGTCTGCTTGGCTCTCCCCATCCCTGCACATTTCACCCCAGTCTACAGCTAGAGCATGGAATCCAATGACTTTTATATGTGACACTTGCCAAGCCATAACCACCATGAGCATTGTGATTTCTTCTGTGGACATCTGAGAACTTTCTGGAATCTAAAGTTTATATGTAGGTATTCGCCCAAGAAGGATCCCCCAACTCCGACATGATGTCTGTTTTTAGCATTTTGTGAGACCTGTCACCAGCACTGGTGGAGCAGAGCTACAGCATAGGTCTTCTCTAACACGCTCTGTGCCCGAGAAAAGATGTGAAGAACCAAGTTCTAGTTCAAGTTCAAAAGTCATGAGCTAACACTTTTGCTCTCAAAAAGCTCCTAGAATCTTCTAGATCTCAAGTTTAATTGTGGAGAAACTATATAAGAGGTCAAAATTCAGATAGTAATGTTTTTTCCTTTCTCCCCCCAATCCCAACCCATAGTTCTAAGGATGGAACTTACATTCTTTGTGCATGTAGGCACAGACTCTACCACTGAGCAACCCCAGCACCTCACTGGGGGATTCTAGGCAGGTGCTCTACCATGAGGCAGAAGGATCATGAGTCAGAGGCTAGATTAAACTTACACAGTATGATATTGTCCCAAGAAGGGCAAGATGGGGCTGAACATTCTCTGCAAACCCCTCAGCCTTCCCTCAGACTAGGAAGCCATGTCAGGCATCTGGGTGGAGTGCAAAACTAAAGATTAATTAATTGCTCTATTTTCAAAAGTGCCTTTAGGAATCTTTCAGCATTTTTCTTTCCAATAACCAGGGCTGCCTAGGACATTGGACAAGGCCTTGGGCAAGATGGCTGGGATGGGCTATCTTCTTAGGTTGTCCATTTACCCCCAGCCTCCATGAGTATGGGGAACATATGGTGCCATTGACAATCTCTCAAATTATCTCTTCTCTCTCTCTGTCTCTTTCTCTCTGTAAATGTTGAACAAAAAATGAACATGTATGTACATGCAAGTGCAGGCTAAGGTTCAGCATGGGCTGAATCTTCATCTCCAATAGCTCTCTATGCTATTATTTGAGGCAAGGTCTCTCATTGAATCTAAAGGTCACCAATGCAGTTAGCCTAGCTTGACAGCTGGCCTCAAATATCCTCCTGACTCCAGCTGTGGGATCACATGTGCCAGCCACATCTGGCTTTTTATAAGGGCCGTGATACTCCAAGCTCACACACTAATGCTTGAAGAGAAAATTACCAAACAAGTCATTTCTCAGACCCTAGATAGGTATTCTGTTGTATCTTGTTTTGAGTGGTGGTGAGGACAGGACTCAGGATCAGGCACTACTACTGACTTACATCTCTAGCCATGACTTTTTGTTTGGTTTTGCTTGCTTGTTTGCTTGCTTATTTGTTTTTGAGATTCAGTAGCCCTGGCTTTTCTGTCTGGAACTCATGGTGATTCCTCTGCCTCAGCCTCCCAAGTGCTAAGATCATAGACATGCACCACCTGGCTCCTAGCCTTGGATTGGTGGAGGGGGGTGTTATAGGATTTATTTATTTTGTGTGCATGGGTCTTTTGCCTGCATGTATGTCTAAGCATCTAAGCATCATGTACATCCAGTGCCCTCAGAGTCCAGAAAAGAGCGTCAGATCTCCTGGAGTTACAAATGTTTGTAAACTGCTATGTGTGTGCTGGGAATCCAACCAGGGTCCTTTACAAGAGCAGACAGTGCTCTTAACCAGTGAGCCATCTCTCTAGCCTAGAGAAACACGATCTGGCTTTGTAGCTCAGGTTGTTCTCAAACTGGTAATCCGATTTCCACTGCACATGCTGGGATTACAGCTGAGCTCCAGTCAGGTGTGACTGTCCTTATTCTGCAATCCTTACAGATCCCAAACAGCCCACAACTGCCTAGCAATATCTCAAGTCACTCTTTTAAACTGCCCTGGCTGGGTATGTCCTTAAGTGTGCTGTGAATATGTTGCTCTGATTGACTGATTGATAAATAAAATGCTGATTGGCCAGTAGCCAGGCAGGAAGTATAGTATAGGCAGGAGAAGAGAGAGGAGAATTCTGAGAACATGAATGCTGAGTCAGGAGACGCTGCCAGCGGCCACCTCCTTGAGAAGCAAGATGTAAGGATACCAGTAAGCCACGAGCCACATGGCAAGGTACAGATTTATAGAAATAGGTTAATTTAAGATATGAGAACTAGATAGCAAGAAGCCTGCCACAGCCATACAGTAATATAAATCTGTGTGTTTACTTGGGTCTGAATGGCTGCAGGAGCCAGGTGGACACAGAAAAATTCCAACTACAGCCCTTAGATTTTTATGGAACATAAAGAACATGCACTCCTCCATGACTTCTGCATCAGTTCCTGCCTCCAGTTCCTGCCCTGGCTTCCCTCAGTGATGGAGTGTTTACAATGTAAAGTAAACAAATCCTTTCCTCCCCACATTGGCTTTTGTCATCTCAGCCTAGAAACACTAACTAGACACACATCTTGATGCATCTTTTCTATACTATCTCATCTTCTCAGATCAAGATACACCGAGGCCAAGCCTGCCCAGACTTCCCTATTCTGCACTGGCATTCATTTATGTGATGGCACAGGCAAGCCACAGATACTCTTACCATCACACAACACTGTTGTAGCTGTGTGCATGAGTCCATGTTCCTTGACTTAGGTGATTACATAGTGCCTGGCAACTATAGCTGTTCTGGGGATGTTTGCCAAATGACTGAAGAAGTATCTCAGGATGGGTGCCTGACCTGCTTCTCCTATTTAAAAAAGTTGCTACGAGAAAAATCTTCACTATTATCTAAAAGATACAATCTACTTAAAACCCTATAAACACACTGAAGTTTGTTATTGGTTTTAAGGAAGGAGGCATGGTGTGAATGTTAAAGATTAAATTACATTAAATAAAGTATCATTGGTTTTTGAAATAGCACAATGACAAATATGATTACTTAGGTCAAAATCATAATCAAAGTCCTTACTTTGCCACGTGGCTACCTTCAACACTGCCTAAAAAGACAAAATAAATGAACAAAACATAAAAATTGAGGGGAAAAAAAAGAGCTCTTTCTGGAAGAGTTCCTTTCCTGGAACTCACTTGCTAGCCCAGGCTGGCCTCGAACTTACAGAGATACTCCTGGCTCTGCCTCCCCAGTGCTGGCTCTTGGGACATTTTGGCAAGCTCTGCATACTTCCCCAACTGGTGTTGCACTTTGTCGCCTCCCAGTGGCTGCTTTTGCACACTGCAGATTTTCTGAATGGTGATCATGGGTTCCCAAAATTAGCTAAGGAATCAGGACCAAGGTTACAAATTACAAAGGGAGAGAAGATGGATTCTATGAGCAAGTGCATCAGGAGAAACCTGCAGAGTCGACCAAACCAAACTAGAGGGAACTCATGAAAGTTGGGTCGATGGCTGTGGAGTCTGCAGGGGACTGGACTAGGCACTCAGCATAGTGAGACAGTTGTGTAACTTGATCTGCTTGGGCGGCCCTGGCGGTAGAATCAGAATCCATCCCTGGTGCATAAACAGACTTTTTGGAGCCCACTACCTATGATGGGACTCCTGGTGCAGCCTTGAGGAAGGGGGAAGGGCTTGGACTTGCCTCTACTGGATGTGCCTCCCCATGGAAGACCTTGCCTTCTTGTAGAGGAGAGTGGGGGTTGGGGTGAAAGGGGCAACCTGGGGGGGCGGGAGGAGGGAAGAGGGGCTGTGTAAAATGAATGAAATATTTTTCTTTTTTTAAACTTACTTTATGATGTTCCTTAATTACACTCATGATATTAATTACATTTGTGGTATTAATTGAATACATTGTAAGCATTCATTTCAATAATTATATTTAAAATATTCATTCATTACATTAATTGCACCGATTTATTACAATCATGATATTATGTCCTGATACTATTGTCCATTTGGGGGGCTTTTCTATCACACAACAGAAACTCTGTATTTAGGAAATCACTGGCTATATTCCATTTCTTCTTCATCTTAAGATAATGACTGATCTTTCTGTCTCTTTGAGTTTGTATACTCTATATATTTAATGTAATACAATTCTGTAGTATTTGTCCATTTTTTGAATGTAAACACATTTTATGTACAACTGCAGGAGAAATAATACACAGATAGCTTGAACATATTCACAGGTTATAATTCAAAAGTCCAGGGTTATTTGAAACTGGAGAATAGTTTCTCTATAGAAAATATGAAACAGAAATATAATAAATTAAAAAAGGAGAAAAGAAGTAAGAAAAGAAAATATAAATGTTGATTAGATTCTGGGATACAGAAGGGAATCTATCTTCATCTCTTTAGGGAGCTATGTTTTACTTAAGTTGTGGTACTTAAAGTTACTGAGACCTTTTCATTGAATGCAGCTGAAGTGGCAGTGGGCCAATGGCTTCTGAGGTGCAGTGGAACAGCAGATGAAACACTTATTCTTGAAGAATAAGTAAGCTCACCCCTCTCAATAGTAGACTGGCATTCAATAGAGGGATGTGGAGAAGAATGGGATGACAAGATGAAGACACACACACACACACACACACACACACACACACACACACACACACACCAACAGCCAAGAAGAATGGACAGCTGAATTAAAAAAACATCAACAATTTCTAGAATTTAAAATCCTGAATCATGACATGACACCAGTGGAATTCAGGTGTGTCTGGTACATGGACTGCTCTCACCAGATATGAGGTCGAACTGTTGACCTTGTGTACATCCTAGTTCACAAATGAGTCTGTCAGATACGCTAAGCCTATGGGCAGAAGATGATGCCCCAACACTGTGGTGAAATCTCGGGTGACTGTCCAGGCAGCTGGCTGTTTCTGTCAACTCACATTTTTTTTTTGGAAGCTGCTTGCATGCAGTTCCTGTTTTTATTTTTTATTAGGTAGTATTATTTCCTTCTTGGGTCTCTGAGGGAGTTGAAGATCAGTTAGTTATAGTTATAGGTTTCCTTGTTAAGAATTTCAGAAAAGAAACTCACTAGAGGTGTAAGTGTATAAATTTGAAAGACGTTAAAAGACAGTTCTGTTACTAATATAAGTTAGGATAGAAAGTGAATCAGATACATTTTGGACTTACCAAAATAGGATAGAAGAAGTCACATGGCTCCTGCCAATTAACTTCTAGATTTTTAAAATTTATTTCAAGACACTGTTTCTTGGTGTAGTTTTGGAGCCTGTCCTGGAGCTCACTCTATACACCAGGCTGGCCTCAAACTCACAGAGTTCCATCTTGCCCTGCATCCCCAGTGCTGGGATTAGAGGTGTGCGCTGCAACCTCCCCGTGACTCTTTCTTAATTAAAGTTTTTGTTTGTTTGTTTGTGTGAGCCAGGGTTTCTCTGTAGCTTTTTAGCCTGTCCTGGACTCACTCTGTAGACCAGGCTGGCCTGGAATTCAGAGATCCACCTGTCTCTGCCTCTGCCTCCAGTATGCTAAGATTAAGGGTGTGCACCACCACTGGCCGGCAACTTTTAGACTTTTTGAGACAGGACCTCACTATGTAGCTCTGGCTGACCCGGAATTCACTGTGCAGATCAGGCTGGCCTGCAACTCAGAGATCTGCCTGCCTCTGCCTTCAGTATGCTAAGACAAAGAGTGTGCACTAGGTACATGCCTGGTGCCCACAGAACTGGAGTTACAGGTGATTCCAAGACACCATATGACTTTAGAAACCAAATCTGAGTCTTCTGTAAGAGAAACTGGTGCTCTTAGCCACCGAGCCCTCTCTCTAGTCTTAGACTTCATTGTTTTCTGTATAGGGGTATTCTGCCCTCATGTATATCTATGTACCACACTCATGCCTGGAGCCCATGGAGGCCAGAAGGTGTCAGACCCCCTTGCTGGCCTCAAGTTCTGATGTCCTTTTGCCTCTGCCTCCTGAGTGCATGGGCCACCATGTGCTGTGGATATCGCTCTGTGTAAATAAAGTTCTGATTGGCCAGTGGCCAGGCAGGAAGTATAGGCGGGACAAGAGAGAAGAGAATTCTGGAAAGTAGAAGGTTGGGGAGAGACACCACCAGCCGCCGCCATGAGAAACATGTAAAGACACTGGTAAGCCACAAGCCGTGTGGCAAAGTATAGATAAGCAGAAATGGGTTAATTTAAGATAGAAGTAGATAACAAGCAGCCTGCCATGGCCATACACTTTTTAAGCAATATAAGTTTCTGTGTGCTTTCTTGGTTGGGTCTGAGCGACTGTGGGACTGGCGGGTAAGAGAGATTTGTCCTGACTGGGCCAGGCAGGAAAACTCTAACTACAAATGGCGCCCAACGTGTTGGCAAGAGTTTCCACCTAACACCTGAGAAAAAGGATTCTAAAACAGAGCTAAAAACAGCTTCCTAGTTGTCTCTCTCAAGTTAGTGGCAGCCTGCCGGTTTGAGCTACTATGGCGGGTTCCTGGCGTGTGCATCTGACCTGCAGTGTGGTGGGAATGAGGAGTCTACAAGCGGCACTTTACTGCATGCTGGATTTAGCCTTTGCTAGTTAAAAAAAAAAAAAAAATGGTTTCTGGGCTATGCACTGCTTTGATAGAACTGCTTCTGATAGTTGATGGTACACATGGCTCCAGACCCAGAGCTGGCAGTAAACTGTACCACCACCATGTTGGGAAGCTGAGGTGGGCGGAGCCAGCAGCCACAGCGGCATTTCAGTCTTACAAAGATGGATATTACACAGAGAATCTGGTTTGTCTTGTCTTTGGGATTTTTAACTGCAAAAAAAGATTTGATCATAAAAGCTGTTGAGTTAAACAAATATGTAAATTTTAAAGGTACCTTGACTTCAAAATTTGGATATAAGGATATGTTGCTTTGGAAAAGAGTCTCTGCTTTTGTTTCCACAGAAAGCCAGAGGCTGTGGATTTGTTCCAGATTAAGATATATCAGGTTTGATCAGCCAACACCACCTGAAAGGTCTCCGATGACACCATGGCCCAGATGATCTGACATCCAGAATGGTTTCAAGGCAACTGGCTCAGAGGTTAACCCTAATGGACTACTCCATAATCCTAAAATTTTCTTTGTGTCCCCATAAGATACAGCGCCCCCCTCCAGCAGGAAGTAGTAAGAAAAACTACGCCCAAATTTCCAGCTGGCTTTGGAGATGGAATTGGCTCACTCCTTCTCTAAACCCAAGCACATTGTTAAAAAAAAAAAAGGTTAAGAGCTTCTTGTGTCCCAAATCAGAAGAGCCCTCTGATGTGGGACAGAGAAAAACCACTATTTTATTTAAAACAGGTTGATTATAAATGCGATCTCTTTCTAAAGAAGAAAAGGGGATATGATATAGATATGATAGGATAAAAGGGTAGATTAATGAACTTACTTCTAAAGAGCAACAACTCATTTAAAATGTTTTACATTGGTAGTTTTTAGTCTATTGATACAAACTTAAAGTTAATTTTGTTATACTGTGTGTATATTTCTACTCTTGTTTAAGGTATTATGTTTATATAGCTCATTTAAAATTGTAATGGATAATTAAAAATAGATTAATAACTGGTCATCTGTGATAATCATACTCAAAGCCATGTTAGTTAAGTCTTCTAGGTATACACAGAGATATCAGATAGACAGGTAATCTTCAAACACTTCAAAGGTCTACAGAATATGGCATTTAAAATATTTTTAAAATTTAGACCTTCTGGACAGTGAGACATGTCTGCTCCTGGCAGCACCGATTTACTTCAGAGAGGAGGATGGGCATTGAAGACACTTCATATGGAGTTTATCTTCACCTTGGCAAAAATAGCCATTTGGGCAAGAAACTGTTCTTGCCTGGACTGCTCGATCAACTGGACATGCAGGTGTTAGTAGTTAAGCAGCGCTAGGAACACGTCCTGAACACGACAAGACCACGGAAGAGTTTTATTAAAGTGGATAGAGGTGACAGGCCTGGGTGAAACACACTCGTGGGTAAGGAGAGAAGAAGGGGAGAGAGGGAGGGAGGAGGAGGAGGAGAGAGAGAGGCTGAGAGCCTCGTGCAAGATGGCACCGGCTTTTTAAAGGTTGGGCCGCGCATGCGTACAGGGACTCCTGTGGGTACTCCACGCATGCGTGTAGATTACATGGCTGCGCGCGCGTGCGCGCGCGCGCGCTTGCTTTACACAACCACGTAAGGCCACAGAGTCCCGGTCCCGCGAGATGTCTGACCCGGAGATGGCTATTCTACACCGGAAATAGTTAGGCGGTCCCCCGGGCAAGCCCAACTGTGTAATTGTCTATCATTCCCGACTCTCATGTTTTTTTTTTTTTAAAAAAAACCGTGGATAGATGGGTATGGGACGCCGTTTCTCTCAAAGACTGCTTCAGGCTGAATGGTGGACGTTGATTGGTTTTGGGGGGAGATGGGGAAGCCGTCTCCTGAAGTTCTGGGATGAAATCCTGTAGCTGTGTCCATCCTCCAAGGTGTGGCTGATCCTAGGATGAGATCCTGCAGCTGTCCGTCCTCCATGGTGTGGCTGGGAACCTTCTATCTGACAAAACACTGGTGACATAAAAGCTTAGACAAAAGATTCATTATTATTTTGTTTTTGGAGTTGACATTTATCTGAGGTAGATCTGGCCTGTCCGGATGGAGACATGTTAAAGGTGGCTGTGATGTTTAAGTACTCTGCTTAATTTTTTACCTGAGACAAGCCTCATTTGAGGTAGTTTATTTAAGGCACCTGTTTGTTTTGCTAGTTTAGCGTTTGGGAAACACAGGTGATCAGTTACTGAGTATTGAACAGTGACAAACTGTTATAACCTTACTGCCTGGATATTTCGATGGTCCCTTTTGCCTCCAGCTCTATGTGGCCCTAGTTGGGAAATTCCTCTGGAATTGGTGACAAGGCAGTGGATCCTGGTGTCCTCTGGAGCTTGAGAGTGGAAGAGAACTTATTTTTTTTAATTAGGGACAAGGCAAAGATCATGGCCCTGTCTGTATGCACATGAGAAACACAGGCGGTAACTTTGAAATGAGACAATAATAAGCTCTTATCTTAGTTGGAAATCTTTCTCATTAAGTAACTCTGAAAGTACAATTAAATCTGGTGAGATAAATAAGGCTGTCCTCTGTTCCTGACAATAGAAAGGTGACATCCTAAAGCTCCCAGGACTGAGTCAATGGCTCTGGTGTCCAGAAGGAAAGAAACTGATTGCTTCCCTGTTGAGTTCTGGGTTCCCTGCTGTGTCTGTAGCCAAGCCTAGGTTTGCTGGAAGTCTTAGCTTGCTGTACCCATGTGTCTTGGCGCCTGGGGGCAGTCAGCTGACTGGTTGTCTTTCTAGGCAGCACAAGGACAAGGCTGTTGAAGGGCAGGGCATTTGCTAGCCCATGGCCTTTTTCATTTAAAACAGGGACCCAACAGCTTTCAGGAGTCAGCGAGTGCCAGCATTTGGCAATTTCGTTTTCGGGCTTTTTTTCCTGACACACCTTAAATGCCACAGATGACTCTTTTGCCCGTGGGGTCAGGAGCCTTGTTCTCCAGATACTTAACTTTTAGCCGGGAACAAGAGATGGATTTTACTCTATGTCCTGAATTTTTCCTGATGATTGGTGGCTTAAGGACAGCTTTTGGAAGGTCTGCCAGTAGGCAGACTGTAAACCGATCCTTTGGAAGACTTGTCTGAGGCTATAAGCTGATTCCTTTTGGCTTAGGAGCCATCCCGATTATTGTAAACTTAATTGTTTAGATCTCAGCTACTTTTAGACCCGTCTGTAGTTCTCAAGGCAGTTTGAGAATGAGTGGGTGGAGTTAGGGTGGGGGTGGAGTTAAGTGAGTTAGGGCAATTCTTAGGAACCGCCCAAGCCTGCGCATTTGAGCCCGCCCACCAATGGCTCGAAAGTCAGACAGAGGTTACACGTGGCAGACGCCTTAGTGGGAAAGGAAAGGGTTTAGAGCTTTAGCAGAAAGTTTGGAGATGAAGCAACTCTTATTTTAACGTTTATTGGCTGAAGTACCTGCCATACTGTTGTGTGGTCAGGTTTACCGGTACCGCAAAGCTGTTAAGCGGCCAGATTTACCGGTACCGCCCCATCTGCCAAAGTAAGTGGGTGGTATCCGCCCTCTGTCCCATGGCTGTAACTGAGTGGAAAATAAAAAAATTAAAATAACAAACCGGGATCAGACTTCAACTCAGGCGTCCTGAGAATGAAGTAAGATCTAAGCTCAGCTAAGAGCTGCAACTGTGCTGCCGTGGATCCACCCGGTAGACCCAGACGCCATTCTTGCTCCGAGCAAAAATGTGCCTGCCAATGCCAGCACAGCCTGGACAACCCCCGGGATTGTCCGTCGCAAACATATAGCTCAGATTTCAGCCATTAGAACAGCAGACTCACTGTGAAAAATCGTGGCGGTATCAATAATGGAAAGCCGCGCTTCTCGTGGCTGGCCACCACCCGCGGCGGCCAGCAGGAGGTGCGTGCTGGTTGGCGGAAGAATCACAAGCCATGGTTACCTTTTTAGAGCTTTTAGAGAGAAAGAAAGCTAAGATAAAGAGCAACTCTTTCCATTTGCCTGTTTGCTGGCCAGAATTAGATAACTCCCGTAAAAGATTGGGATTTTTTGTTATTTTTTAAAGCATACTTGGGCCATCTCTCAGTACAGAGATGGATAAGCTTAGGAATCTGTAAGTAGGGCTGATCGAGTTGGAAAACTTATTTCCCATGTCTGCAGTGGAGAGACAAAAACAAAAAAAAATAAACATGATCCGGAGCCAAGACCTCCCGGAGGTCTGGACAGATCTCGGGCACAAGCCGCCTTATCAGCTCGTCAGCCGATAAGCGGGGGCCCTGTCGAGTGAAGGAAGGCCTCCCCAGGAGCCCTCAACGCCCAGCCACCCCGTCGGGTGCGAAGACCGTGCCGGCTTCACATGATCCCCGGAACGCACCTGATGGTGGTGGTCCCTTCGCGAAATATGTCAATCTGCAGACGTGGGAAGTGGCTGGAAATCCGGCCCGCGATGGGGGCCAGCCGTGGCCAGTAAAGAAAAGGGGAAAACTCACCAATCAGTAGCGGTGTTGCATGCGGATTTGTGCGACCAGGCAAATGGAGTGATCTGTCGCGAACGGAGCAGAGTTCCCAGTGTATGTAGTGCAGTTTCAGGTTTCCAGGCACACAGTGTCTGGAAGCGCCTGTTTTTGCACGGCACCAATGTTAGTAGTTAAGCAGCGCTAGGAACATGTCCCGAACACGACAAGACCACAGAAGAGTTTTATTAAAGTGGATAGAGGTGACAGGCCTGGGTGAAACACACATGTGGGTAAGGAGAGAAGAAGGGGAGAGAGGGAGGAGGGAGGAGGAGGAGAGAGACTGAGAGCCTCGCGCAAGATGGCGCCGGCTTTTTAAAGGTTGGGCCGCGCATGCGTACAGGGACTCCTGTGGGTACTCCACGCATGCGTGTAGATTACATGGCTGCGCGCGCGTGCTTTACGCAACCACGTAAGGCCACAGAGTCCCGGTCCCGCGAGATGTCTGACCCGGAGATGGCTATTCTACACCGGAAATAGTTAGGCGGTCCCCCGGGCAAGCCCAACCGTGTAATTGTCTATCAGCAGGACCTATAGAAAGGTGACCACTGAACTTTGCTTGAAAAAATGGTCCTTCAGGTTCCTGCTTCGTAGAGGAAACTGCCAGACATTCTACAGGACACTAAGAAAAGTGACCAAGAGACTCTAGCCCTGTGGGCTGAAGACAAATGCCCCAACTTTACAAAGGAACATTAGGTGACTGTCCAGGCTGCCAGCTGTCTCTGTCTACTCTTGGAAAACTCCCGAAAAATGCTTGCATCCTTCTCCTGGTTCTCAGGTAATATTATATCCTTCTGAGGTCTTTGATGTGGTTGAAGACTAGATAGTTATAATTTTGCTCAGTTATGATACAAGATAAGTTAGATATAAAACCTTAGACTCACAAATATAAGATAGGATATCTTCTTTAATAATGTAACTATAATTCTTGCTTGATAATTGTTTTGTTATATGTAATTTTACTATGTAAAAGTTAAAACCTTCCTTAAAAGAAAAGAAAAGGGGAAGTGCTGTGGATACTGCTCTGTGTAAATAAAGTTCTGATTGGCCAGTGGCCAGGCAGGAAGTATAGGCGGGACAAGAGAGAAGAGAATTCTGGAAAGTAGAAGGTTGGGGAGAGACACCACCAGCCGCCGCCATGAGAAACAACATGTAAAGACACTGGTAAGCCACAAGCCGTGTGGCAAAGTATAGATAAGCAGAAATGGGTTAATTTAAGATAGAAGTAGATAACAAGCAGCCTGCCATGGCCATACACTTTTTAAGCAATATAAGTTTCTGTGTGCTTTCTTGGTTGGGTCTGAGCGACTGTGGGACTGGCGGGTAAGAGAGATTTGTCCTGACAGGGCCAGGCAGGAAAACTCTAACTACAACCATGCCTTGCCTAAGCTGGCTTCTCTTTAAGAGGACCTGGGTTTGAGTCTTGCACCCACACTGTGGCTCACAACCAGCTCTTGTCTAACACCTTCTTCTGTCCTCCACAGGCACCAGACATACAGACTACACCCTTTGGGCTCCCCATCATGTGGGCAATTCTCCCTGAAAGTCCTTTGGGGCCGCACCTCGTTTGCAATCCCACTTACTAAGACACGTGCACCTCTCCAGGTGTTTCCTCCTCTACCTGCTCTAACCACGAGTCTCTCTCCCTCTGCTGGGTAAATGTCACTACTGCTTTGTTTCCTTCTACCACAAAAGCCACACTGGTGTGTCCATTGGCTTTGGAAAGTGTATGATGCCATACAGATAGTCACTAAGGAGGATAAGGCAGCCTTGACAGACGAGATCAAAGCTTTAGAGATATTCACACAGGCCACGGAAAATGGTTATGAGAAGTTGTCAGAAAGAACACTAACTTTGGGAAGCAGTTTGAAGTTGTACAGATAGTCACTAAGGAAGATAAGACAGCCTTGGTAGGTCAGATAAAAGCTGTAGAATTTTATACGAATGATGAGGATGAGAGACTGATTTAATGAAGGCTTTGTAAGCACTCACTCTTCAGGAAGTTCAGATCCAAAAGGCAATTAGCAACAGATTCCAAGCCTCAGAAGAACTTATTAAAACTGGTAAAAAAAAGTGTTCAGACACAGAGGAAAGAAGTTGGAAGGGAGTCAACCTCACCATTCATCATTACCTTTCATCTCATATATATAACACATCAGATTCCATACAGCTCTGCAGGCTCTGTAGCACAAGGTAATGATGAAACTGATCAATTATTAATAGGAAATGTAATGGAGGTCGCAGAATTTCATTTAAAAAAAACACTAGGTCAATAGCAAAGGTTTGAAAAGGGATTTTTCCATCCCTTGGCAACAAGCCAAGAAAATTTTTTTAAATGTCCTGCATGTTCCTCCTGTAACCATGCTCCATTACCTCAGGAAGTAACCCCCAAGGTATACAGAGGAATGAATGTTTCATTTGCAGAATTTGGAAAATTGGGAAATTAAAATATGTATACCATACAATAGATATGTTTTCAGGATTTTCATGGGCAACTGCTTTGAGTTCTGAAAAGGCGGATTCTGTAGTACACATCTAGTAGAAGTCATAGCCTTCATGGGAATACCTGTACAAATCAAGACGGACAATGCTCCAGCATGTCTCCAATAAAATGAGACAATTTTTTGCATGTTATAATATAAAGCATATTACAGGTATACCTCACAATCCTACAGGCCAAGTGGTTAAAGAAACACCTAATCACACTTTAAAAGAAATTCTTAATAAACAGAAAGGGAAAACTAAGACCCCCAGAGATAGATTGCACAATGCCTTATTAACCTTAAATTTTCTGTTTTTTTCTCTTTTAAAAATATATTTATTTATTTAATTTTTTTTCATTTTACATACCAACCGCAGTTCCCCCTCCCTCCCCTCTCCCTCCTCCTCATCTCCCTCCCACTCTGCCCCCATCCACTCCTCAGAGTGGGTAAGGCCTCCCATGGTAGTCAACAAAGTCTGTGATACCAAGTTGCAGGAGAGCCTAGCCCTCCCCATTGTATCAAGGCTGAGCAAGGTATCACACCACAGGGAATGGACTGCAAAAAGCCAGTTCATGCACCTGGGATAAGTCCTGGTCCTGCTGCCAGGGACCCCACAAACAGATCAAGCCACGCAACTGTCACCCATATACAGCAAGCCTAGTACAGTCCCATGAGGGTTCCCGAGCTATCAGTCCAGACTCAGTGAGTTCCAACTGGCACTGGTCAGCTGTCTCTGTGGGTTTCCCCATCATGTTCTTGACCCATTTTTTTTTGAATGTCAAATGTCATTTATTGAAGGAGGGAGGAGGTCTTAAATACAGGCTTACAGCACAATGGGGGAAACCCGGATGGCAGAAGTTTGCTTCTGACATTTTTTTTAAGCTGAGGTTTGAGCCCTGGTTATTGTGCTTGCTAGGCAAGCACTCTACCATTGGGCTAAATTCCCACCCCCGCTCCTGATGTTTTACAATCTTGCATCTAAGCAGGTAATGGCCAGTATGCTGCATACACAGACAAGGAGCTTCCCTTAAGCATTCAGGGGGGTGGAATCTCACAGAGAATTAGCATAGGGGGGATATCAAGGTCAAGGTCAACAAGAAATGCAACAGTTACCCAAAAAGTGGGCCAGGGACCTACAGGCTCCCCACCCCCCACTTTTTACTAAAATTTACCTTCTGACTTAGGTTGCAGGGGATGTCAGCAGGTCACCTTACCTATCATGGAGATACCTTTCCAGTCCATGCAGGCGTTCTGTCTTAGGTTGGTTAGCACCCCCCAGGTATTACTCAGCTCTAAATACTCATTATCATACAGGCTCAATCCTGTGAGAGCTGTAGAGTTAACGGGTGCCAAAGATCTCTAAGTGGCGCTGGGCTTGCAATCTGTGTGTTCGACACAGAAAAGACCAACAGAAGTCTTAACCCACCCATAGCCGGTAGGCTAAAGGCAACTGAGCCATTCCCTTCCTTAACGAGTCTTACTGAAAAGGGGAGAACTTGTAAGATGGTATCCCGAGAGCAAATGGAACGTGAGTTTGTAAATTTATAGCTTTCAAAGCCGATTGAAATGTATATAACTATTGATTTAAATTTGTCATGCCCAATAGAATGAAAGATTAATTAACTGTGCTAGCTACATTTGCTACCAGGGTCACCACTGTGCTAGCTATAGTAACCAACTATAAAATGGCAATCCCAGATACAGTAGTAGTTGTGGTCACCAATATTATAACAGCAACAATGGCAGCAGCGATGTCAAATTCTCTTCTGGAGCATGTGGGTATCCATTGGCATGGACACAACTCTAGGAACACGAACCGCCAAGACCCATTATTATTGATCCCAGCATGACCCAAACTGGAAGCTCTGCAGAAGAACAACGAAGAACCATAAAGAAAAAAACCGGCAGCTGACGAGGGACAGAAGTAATAGTCTCATCATGACCACATACAGACTCACAAATTATAAGGTATCTTCAAAGGAAGCTAAATGAATTTCAGGAGGCCAAATTATGTTGCACAGAGCCACTCCTGAGAAGTAGGTACTACTCCAGCTTGAATAGGGTTGTGAGAATGAACATGCTTAGCTGGCATGCTACTGTTAACAAATGGAGGTCAGTGATCTTCAGTGTTACCCTTAATCTCCTAAGTGTCTGGGCGACACATTCTCAAACATACTTGAAAGAGCAGTGACAATATATTGCCTTCTGGAGAATCCAACCGCAAGACATTTTGATGTCTAATAACTTAAGTTCTGTGGAGATCAATCCTGTGTCAGATGTGGGTTTGGCGAAGATCTTTTCCCATTCTTTAGGCTGTCATTTTGTCTTATTGACTATGTCTTTTTGCCCTACAAAAGCTTCTCAGTTTCTAGAGGTCCCATTTATTAATTCTTATGCTCAGTATTTGTGCTATTGGTGTTATATTTAGGAAATGATCTCATGTGCCAATGCATTCAAGAGTACTTCCTACTTTCACTTCTATTAAGTTTAGCGTAACAGGATTTATGTGGAGATCTTTGATCCACTTGGACATGAGTTTTGTGCATGGTGACAAATATGGATCTATTTGTAATCTTTTACATGTGGACATCCAGTTATGCCAGCACCATTTGTTGAAGATCCTTTCTTTTTTCCATTGTATAGTTTTGGCTTCTTTGTCAAACATCAGGTGTTCATATGTGTGTGGATTAATGTTAGGATCTTCAATTCACTTCCATTTGTCTGTATGTCGGTTTTTATAAAAGTGCCAGGCTGTTTTTATTACTATAGCTCTATAGTAGAGCTTGGGCTCAGGGATGGTGATGCCTACCGAGGTTGCCTTATCATCCATAATTCTTTTAGCTATCTGGGTCTTTTGTTTTTCTATATAATATTGAGTATTTTTCTTTCCAAGTCAATGAAGAATTGTGTTGGGGTTTTGATGGGGATTGCATTGAATCTGTAGACTGCTTTGGTAAGATTGCCATTATTACTATGTTAATCTTACCTATCCATGAGCATGGGATATCCTTCCATTTTCTGATATCTTCTTCAATTTCTTTCTTTAGAGATTTAAACTTCTTATCAAAAAGTTCCTTCATTTGTTTAGTTATCCCAAGGCATTTTATATCATTTGTGGCTATTGTAAAGGGTGATGTTTCTCTGACTTCTTTCTCAGCCCTTTTATCATTTGTCTATAGGATTGCTACTGAATTTTTTGAGTTGATTTTGTATCCTGCCACTTTACTGAAGGAGTTTATCAGCTATAGGCATTCCCTGGTAGAGTTTTTGGGTTCACTTACGTATACTATCATATCATCTGCAAATAATGGAAGTTTGACTTCTTCCTTTCCAATTTGTATCCCTTTGATCTCTTTTTGTTGTCTTTATTGCTCTAGCTAGAACTTCTAGTACTATATTGAATAAATATGGGGAGAGGGGACAGCCTTGTCTTGATCCTGACTTTAGTGGCATCAGTTTGAGTTTCTCTACGTTTCATTTGATACTGGCTGTTGACTTGCTGTAAATTGCCTTTATTATGTTTAGGAATGTTCCTTGTATTCCTGATCTCTCTAAGACCTTTATCATGAAGGGTTGTTGGATTGTGTCAAAGACTTTTTCAGCATCTAATGAGATAATCATGTGGTTTTTTTTCTTTCAGTTTGTTTATGTGGTGTAGTATATTGACAGATTTTTCATATGTTGAACCATCCTTGCATCCCTGGGATGAAACCTACTTGGTCAGGATGGACACCTTTTTTTATGTATTCTTGGATTCAGTTTGCCAATATTCTGTTGAGTATTTTTACATCAATGTTCATGAGGGAGATTGGTCTGTAATTCTCTTTCTTTGTTGCATCTTTGTTTGGTTTGGGTATCAGGGTAATTGTAGCTTCATAGAAAGAGTTTGGTAGTGTTACTTCTGCTTCTATTGTGTGGAATAACTTGACGAGTATTGGTATTAGTTCTTCTTTGAAAGTCTGGTAGAATTCTGCACCAAAACCATCTGATCCTGGGCTTTTTTTTGCTTGGGAGGGTTTTGATGACTATTTCTATTTCTTTAGGGGTTTTTGGGCTATTAAAATGGTTTCTCTGTTCTTGATTTAATTTTGGTGTGTGGGATATATCCAGAAAATTGTCCATCTCATCCAGATTTTCCAATTTTGTGGAGTACAAGTTTTTGAAGTATGACTTGATGACTCTCTGGATTTCCTCGTTTTCTGTTGTTATATCTCCCTTTTCATTTCTGATTTTGTTAATTTGGGTGCTCTCTCTTTGCCTTTTGTTTAATTTTGCTAGGAGTTTGTCTATCTTGTGGATTTTTTTTTAAAGAACCAACTCTTTGTTCCATTGATTTTTTTATTATTATATTTGTGTTTTAATTTTACACATCAGCCTTGGGTTCCCCTGTCCTCTCCCCTTCCGCCCCCATCTGCATCTTCCCCCCATACCCTCTCCTCAATTCCCATATCCTCCAGGGCCATGAATCCCCTGGGGATTCATTTAAACCTGGTGGATTCAGTACAGGCACATCCAGCCCCCTTCTTCCAGGCTGAGCAAAGTTTTCCTGTGTAAGCCCAAGGTTCCAAACAGCCAGCTTATGCACTGAGGTCACGTACAGGTCCCACACCCTGGATGCTTCCCAAATAGTTCAAGCTATTCAATTATCTCACTTATCCAGAGGGCCTGATCCAGCTGGGGGCTCCACAGCCTTTGGTTCATCATTCATGTGCTTCTATTTGTTTGGCTATTTGTCCCTGTGCTTTTGCAATCTTGGTCTCAACAATTCACACTCTTACAGTCCCTCCTCTTTCTCAACAATTGGACTCCTGGAGCTCCACCTGGGACCTGGCCGAGGATCTCTGCATCCACTTCCCTCTGTTATTGGATGAGAGTTCCAGCATGACTGTTAGGGTGTTTGGCCATGTGATCACCAGACTAGGTCAGATCAGGCTTCCTTTCGACCATTACCAACAGTCTACAGAGGATATATCATTATGGATTTCTGGGGACATCTCCAGCACTCTGCCTATTCCTGTTCTCATGTGGTCTTCATTTATCATGGTCTGTTATTCCTTGTTCTCCTTTTTTATTCTTGATCCAGCTGGGATCTCCTGCTCCCCTAAGCTTTCTTTCCCTCAAAGCTTGTGCTTCATAAATCCCACTGTCGTCCAGGTTGTTCATGTAGATCTCATTCATTTCTCTGTAATTGGATGATCCCTGTGTTTTAGTGTCAGTCCTGGATGTCACTCAGGCCAGACTGGTCTGTAACTCAGAGAAAAGCCTGGCTCTGCCTCTGGAGTCCTGGGATTAAAAGTATGCACCATCAGTACCATTTGGGGGTCTAGTCTATTTGGTGGTCTATAGGCTTCTTGTATTTCATAGGCATTTCCTCTTTAAGTTGGGCAAGTTTGTCACCTATGATCTTGTAAAATATATTTTCTGTGCCTTTGAGTTGGTATTCTTCTCCTTCCTCTATCCCTTATTATTCGTAGGTTTGGTCTTTTCATGGTGTCCCAAAATTTCTAGGACATTTTGGGTCATGACTTTGTTGGTTTTAGTGTTTTCTTTGACTGATGAATCTATTTCTTCTAATGTATCTTCAACATCAGAGATCCTCTCTTCCATCTCTTGCATTTTGTTGTTTATACTTGCATCTGAAGTTCCTGTTTGTTTACTCAGATTTTCTATTTCCGGCATTCCTTCTGCTAGTGTCTTCTTCATTTTTTCTATTCCCTCTTCAGGTCTTGGATTGTCCTCCTTTGCTTTTTCATGATTTTCTTTCAAGGACTCATTGTTTTCTTCTGCTTTCATTGTTCCTTTCCTCTAGTTTTTTATAGCACTCTTCCCATTTTTTGTTCGTCTGTTCCTCCACTTTATTTTTGATTTCTTCTATATAAGGCTCTAGCCTCTTCAAGATGTTACTTATAAGGTTGTTTTCTTCCTCTTCTTCCATTCCGTTATGTTCAGGTCTACCTGTTGGAGAAGGGCTAGGTTCTGGTGATGTTGTATTGCTCTTTATTTTGTTGTATATACTTCTGCCTTGATGTCTGCCCATCTCCTCTTGGGTTCATTCTTGGTCTTATCAGTGTACTTGGTCCAGACAGAGCTGACAGATTTGGGGAGCCTCACTCTGGTCCAGATGGAAGCTCTGGGCTGGATGGGAGCTCTGGTCCAGATGAGTGTGGTGGCCGGATAGGAGCTGGGGGGCTGGACTGTGAGTCTGAGGAAGTCCCTGGAGTCTCCTTATCTTGTCCAGATGGAAGCTCCTCTGGTCCAGATGGGAATTCCCAGGCAGATGGGAGCTGGGGGCTCTCTGGTCCAGATGGGTGTTCCGAGGCGGATGGGAGCTGGGGGCTGCTTCCTAAGTCTCAGGAATTGGCTGGGGTCTCTGGCAGATGGGTGTAGGGGCAGGGCGTGGAAGTTGTAGGGTTCACCAGAGGGTCTTGGAGAGGGGGAACCTTCCTGGTCGGGATAGGGGGTCCTGCCCTATGGCCAGAACCTGGAGCCCAGTTGGGCAGGTCTTCCCTGGAGTGGCTGGTGCCCCAGGCTGTGACCCAGGTGCAGGACTCTCTGCGTGTGACCCCAGGCACTCACCTCTGGTCCAGGTGGGAGTTCCAGGCCAGATGGGAGCTGGGGGCTGGTCTCTGAGTCTGGGGAAGTGGCTGGGGTCTCAGGCAGATGGGTGTGGGGGCAGGGTGTGGAGACTGCAGGCTCTGCCTGCAGTCTTGGAAAAGGGGAGCCTTCCTGCAGGGTTCATTGATTTTTTTGTATTGTTCTCTTGGTTTCTATTTTGTTGATTTCAGCCCTCAATTTGATTATTTCCTGGTATCTATTTCTCCTGGGTGAGTTTTTTTCTCTTTGTTCTAGTACTTTCAGTTGTGCTGTTAATTCACTGGTATGAGAGTACTCCAACTTCCTTTCTTATCATTTGGTAGTCATTTATTATAAAATCTATCTGAAAAAATAAATCAGAAATTTGGCAAGACTAGAGTTACATGAACAAGTATCTCTGCTCAAGACACTCTTTGTTTCTTTTTTATTATTTATTATATTTGTGTTTTAATATTACACATCAGCCATGGGTTCCCCTGTCCTCCCCCCTACCGCACCACCCCCACCTTCTCCCCATACCCTCTCCTCCATTTCAATTTCCTCCAGGGCCAAGACTCCCTTGGGGATTCATGTAAACTTGGTGGATTCAGTACAGGCAGGTCCAGTCCCCTCCTTCCAGGCTGAGCATGTGTCCCTGTGTAAGCCCAAGGTTCCAAACAGCCAGCTCATGCACTAAGGACAGGTACAGGTCCCACCACCTGAGTGCCTTCCAAACACTTCAAGCTATTCAATTGTCTCACTCATCCAGAGGGTCTGCTCAAGCTGGGGGCTCCACAGCCCCGGGCTCATAATTCATGTGCTTCCATTCATTTGGCTATTTGTCCCTGTGCTCTTCCAATCTTGGTCTCAACAATTCACACTCTTATAGTCCCTCCTCTTTCTCAACAATTGGACTCCTGGAGCTCTACCTGGGGCCTGGCTGAGGATCTCTGCCTCCACTTCCCTCTGTTATTGGATGAGAGTTCCAGCATGAATGTTAGGGTGTTTGGCCATCTGATCACCAGATCGGGTCAGATCAGGCTTTTTTTTTTTTTTTTTTTTTTTTTTTTACCATTACCAGCAGTCTACAGAGGATGTATTGTTGTGGATTTCTGGGAACCTCTCTAGAACTCTGCCTATTCCTGTTCTCATGTGGTCTTCTTTTATCATGGTCTGTTATTCCTTGTTCTCCCTTTCTGTTCTTGATGATCCAGCTAGGATCTCCTGCTTCCCTAAGTTCTCTTTCCCTCAAAACTTGCCCTTCATTACTCCCACTGTCGTCCAGGTTGTTCATGTAGAGCTCATCCATTTCTCTGTCACTGGGTGATCCCTGTGTCTTTCCTAGGGTCCTGTTTTCTAGGTAGCCTCCCTGGAGTTGTATAGAAGTCTAATCATCTTTGTTTTATATCTAGTGTCCTTCTATGAGTGAATACATACCATGTTTGTCCTTCTGAGTCTGGGTTACCTCACTCAGGATGATTTTTTCTAGATCCATCCATTTGCCTGCAAACCTCCTGATGTCATTGTTTTTCTCTGCTGACTAGTACTCCATTGTGTATAAGTGCCATATTTTCTTTATTTATTCTTCACTTGAAGGGCATCTAGGTTTTTTCCAGGTTCTGGCTATTACAAGTAATGCTGACATGAACATAGCTGAGCAAATGCTCTTGTGGTATGATTGAGCATTCCTTGGGTATATGCCTAAGAGTGCTACAGCTGGGTCTTGGGGGAGATGGATTTCCAATTTTCTAAAGAAGCGCCATACTGATTTCCAAAGTGGCTGTACAAGCTTGCATTCCAACCAGCAGTGGAGAAGAGTTCCCCTTGCTCCACATCCTCTCCAGCATAAGCTGTCTTTTGTGTTTTTGATCTTAGCCATTCTGACAGGTGTAAGGTGGTATCTCAGAGTCATTTTGATTTGCATTTCCTGGATAATTAGGGATGTTAAGCAATTCCTTGTGTGTCTTTCAGCCATTTGAACTTCCTCTGTGGAGAATTCTCTGTTTAGTTCTATAGCCCATTTCTTAATTGGACTGTTGGGCATTTTGATGTCTAATTTCTCGAGTTCTTTATATATTCTGGATATCAGCCCTCTGTCAGATGTGGGGTTGGTGAAGACCTTTTCCCATTCTGTAGGCTTTCACTTTGTTTTGTTGACCATGTCCTTTGCTCCACAAAAGCTTCTCAGTTTCAACAGGTCCTATTGATTTGATTGTTTCTCTCAGTGTCTGTGCTATAGGGGGTATATTTTGAACGTGATCTCTGGTGCCAATGCATTCACGAGTACTTCCTACTTTCTCTTCCTTCAGCTTCAGAGTAACTGGATTTATGTTGAGGTCTTTGATCCACTTGGACTTAAGTTTTGTGCATGGTGACAGATATGGATCTATTTGCAGCCTTCTACACATTGACATCCAGTTATGCCAGCACCATTTATTGAAGATGCTTTCTATTTTCCATTGTACATTTTGGCTTCTTTGTCAAAAATTATATGTTCATAGGTGTGTGGGTTAATGTCAAGGTCTTCAATTGGATTCCATCGGTCCACATGTCAGTTTTTATGCCAGTACCAAGCTGTTTTTATTACGGGAGCTCTATAATAGAGCTTGAGGTCGGGGATTGTGATGCCTCCAGAAGTTGTTTTATTTTACAGGATTCTTTTGGCTATCCTGGGTTTTTTGTTTTTCCATATGAAGTTGAGTATTATTCTTTCCAGATCTGTGAAGAATTGTGTTGGTAATTTGATGGGGATTGCGTTGAATCTGTAGACTGCTTTTGGTAAGATCGCCTTTTTTACTATGTTAATCCTACCTATCCATGAGCATGGGAGGTGTTTCCATTTTCTGACATCTTCTTCCATTTCTTTTTTCAGAGACTTAAAGTTCATGTCCTATAGGTCCTTCACATACTTAGAGTAACCCCAAGGTATTTTATATCATTACTGGCTATTGTAAAGTGTGATGGATCTCTGATTTCCTTCTCAGCCTGTTTGTCTATTGCATATAGGAGGGCTACTGATTTTTTTTTTGAGTTGATCTTGTATCCTACTATGTTGCTGAAGGTGTTTATAAGCTGTATTAGTTCCTTGTTTGAATATTTGGGGTCACTCATGTATACTGTCATGTCATCTGCAAATAGGGAAAGCTTGACTTTTTCCTTTCCAATTTGTATCCCCTTAATCCCCTTATGTAATTTCCCTGGTTAGATGATGCACCCATCTCTGTAGTAGCTTGGTTGGATTATGCTCCTCTCATCCTTTCTTTGTTGCATCTTTGTTTGCTTTAGGAATTAGGGTAATTGTAGCCTCATAGAAGGAGTTTGGTAATATTCCTTCTGCTTCTTTTGTGTGTAACAATTTAAAGAGTATTGGTATTAAGTCTTCTTTGAAGATGTGGTACAATTCTGCACTGAAACCATCTCGTCCTGGGCTTTTTTTTGGTTGGTAGAATTTTAATGACTGATTCTATTTCCTTAGGGCTTATTGGACTATTTAAATGATTCATCTGGTCTTGATTTAACTTAGGTATATGGTACCTATCCAGGAAATTCTCCATTTCTTTTAGATTTTCCAGTTTTGTGGAGTAGAAGTTTTTGAAGTATGACCTGAAGATTCTCTGGATTTCCTCCTTGTCTGTTGTTATGTCCCCATTTTCATTTCTGATTTTGTTAATTTGGATGCTCTCTCTCTGTCTTTTGGTTAGTTTGGATAAGGGGTTGTCTATCTTGTTGATCTTCTCAAAGAGCCAACTCTTTGTTTCATTAATCCTTTGTATTGTTCTCTTTATTTCTATTTTATTGATTTCAGCTCTCAATTTGATAATTTCCTGGCGTCTGTTCCTCCTGGGAGACTTTGCTTCTTCCTGTTCAAGGGCTTTCAGGTGTGCTGTCAAGTCACTAGTGTGAGATTTCTCCAGCTTCTTTATATGGGCATTTAGTGCTATGAATTTCCCTCTTAGCACTGCTTTCTTAGTGTCCCATAAGTTTGGGTATATGTTCTATTCATTTTCGGTGATCTCTAGGAAGTCTTTAATTTCTTTCTTTATTTCTTCCTTAACCCATTGGTGATTCAGTTGAGCATTATTCAGTTTCCATGAGATTGTAGGATTTCTGTAGTTTTTTTTCCTTTTGTTGAAATCTAACTTTAAACCAGGATAGAACACAGGAAGTTATTCCAATTGTTTTGTATCTGTTGAGATTTGCTTTGTGGCCAAGCATGTGGTCGATTTTAGAGAAGGTTCCATGGAGTTCTGAGAAGCAGATATATTCTTTTTTGTTCAGGTGGAATGTTCTGTAGATATCGATTAAGTCCATTTGAGCCATAACATCAGTTAAGGCCATTATGTCTCTGTTAAGTTTCAATTTGACAGATCTGTCTAGAGGTGAAAGTGGGGTGTTGAAGTCTCCCACTATTTCTTTCTTTTATTATTATTATTATTATTATTATTATATTTGTGTTTTAATTTTACAAATCAGCCATGGGTTCCCCTGTCCTCTCCCCTCCTGGCCCCACTCCCACCTTCCCCTCCTTACCCTCCCCTCCATTCCCATCTCCTCCAGGGCCAAGACTTATGAACCAATGGCTGTGGATGCCCCAGCTGGATCAGGCACTCTGGATAAGTGAGACAGTTGAATAGCTTGAACTGTTTGGGAGGCATCCAGGCTGTGGGACCTGGACCTGTCCTTAGTGCATGAGCTGGCTGTTTGGAACCTTGGGCTTACACAGGTACACTTTGCTCAGCCTGGAAGTCTCCCACTATTAATGTGTGGGCTTTTATATGTGATTTAAGCTTTAATAATATTTCTTTTACATATGTGGGTGCCCTTGTGTTTGGGGCATAAATGTTCAGAATTGAGACTTCATCTTTGTGGATCTTTCCTGCGATGAGTATGTAATGTCCTTCATCATCTCTTTCGATTGATTTAATTTGAAGTCTATTTTGCTGGATATTAGGATGGCTACACCAACTTGATTCTTAAGACCATTTGATTGGAAAGTCTTTTCCCAGCCTTTTATTCTTAGGAGGTGTCTGTCTTTTAATTTGAGGTGTGTTTCTTGTATGCAGCAGAAAGATGGGTCCTGTTTTCATATCCATTCTGTTAGTCTGTGTCTTTTTATAGGTGAATAAAGTCCATTGATATTAAGGGATATTAATGACCAGTGATTGTTCGTTCCTGTTATTATTTTTATTTTTTGGTGGTAGTGTGTGTGTAGTTCTCTCCATTGGTGTTGACTGCTGTGGTGTTATCTATTGCCTGTGTTTTCATGGGTATATCTGACTTCCTTGGGTTGGAATTTTCCTTCTAGTGCTTTCTGTAGGGCTGGGTTTGTGGATAAGTATTGTTTAAATCTGGTTTTGTCTTGGAAGGTCTTGTTCACTCCATCTATGATGATTGAAAGCTTTGCTGGGTGTATTAGTCTAGGCTGGCATCCATGGCCTCTTAGTGTCTGCATTATATCTGTCCAGGTCCTTCTTGCTTTCAAAGTCTCCATTGAGAAATCCGGTGTTTTTCTGATGGGTTTGCCTTTATAGGTCACTTGGCCTTTTTCCTTTGCTGCCCTTAATATTCTTTCTTTATTGTGTACAATTAGTTGTTTAATTATTATGTAGTGAGGGGCCTTTTTGGGGGGTCTAGTCTGTTTGGTGTTCTATAGGCTTCTTGTATCTTCATAGGCATTTCCTTCTTTAAAATGGGGAAGTTTTCTTCTATGATCTTGTTAAATATATTTTCTGTGCTTTTGAGTTGGTATTCTTCTCCTTCCACTATCCCTATTATTGGTTTTGTCTTTTCATGGTATCCAAAATTCTTGGACATTTTGGGTCATGACTTTGTTGGTTTTAGTGTTTTCTTTGACTGATGAATCTATTTCTTCTAATGTATCTTCAACACCAGAGATCCTCTCTTCCATCTCTTGCATTCTGTTGGTTATACTTGCATCTGAAGTTCCTGTTTGTTTACTCAGATTTTCTATTTCCAACATCACTTCTGCTAGTGTCTTCTTCATTTTTTCTATTTCCCTCTTCAGGTCTTGGACTCTTTCCCTCATCTGTTTTGTTGCTTTTTTGTGATTTTCTTTCAGGGACTTATTGTTTTCTTCTGCTTTATTTGTCCTTTCTTCTAGTTTTTTATAGTGTTCTTCCCATTTTTTTTTGTTTTTCTGTTCCTCCACTTCGTTTTTTATTTCTTCTATATAAGGCTCTAGCCTCTTTATGATGTTACTTATAAGGTTGTTTTCTTCCTCTTCTTGCGTTCTGTGATGTTCAGGTCTAGTTGTTGGAGGAGGGCTAGGTTCTGGTGATGCTGTATTGCTCTTTATTTTGTTGTATGTACTTCTGCCTGATGTCTGCCCATCTCCTCATGGATGGGTTCTTGGTCTTATCAGTGCACTTGGTCCAGACAGAGCTGACAGATTTAGGGAGCCTCTCTCTGGTGGAGATGGAAGCTCTGGGCCAGATGGGAGCTCTGGTCTAGATGAAAGTGCTGGCCGGATGGGAGTTGGTGGATGGACTATGAATCTCAGGAAGTCCCTGAAGTCTCCTTATCTTGTTCAGATGGGGGCTCCTCTTTTCCAGATGGGAGTTCCGGGACAGGATGGAAGCGGGCACCTGGTTTCTAAGTCTCCAGAAGTGGCTGGGGTCTCTCTGGTCCAGATGGGAGTCCCCGGGGCAGATGGGAAGCTGGGGGCTGGTTTCTAAGGCTCTGGAAGTGGCTGGGGTCTCTGGCAGATGAGTGTGGGGACAGGGCGTGGTGTTTGTAGGGTCCACTGGAGGGTCTTGGAGAGGGGGAACCCTCCCTGGTGGGAATGGGGGATCCTGCCCTATGGCCAGAACCTCTGGTCCAGATGGGAGTTCTGGTGTGGATGAGAGCTGAGGGCTGGTCTCTGAGTCTCAGGAAGTAGTCTCTGGCAGATGGGTGTGGGGCAGGGTGTGGAGATTGCAGGGTCTGCCTGCAGTATTGGAAAAGGGGAGACTTCCTGCAGGGCCCACCAAAAGGCCAGAACCTCTGGCCAAGTTGGGCAGGTCTTCCCCAGAATGGCTGGTGCCTAGGGCTGGGAACTAGGTGTGGGCCTCTCTGGTTGTGACCCCAGGCACTCACCTATGGTCCAGAAGCACCTAAATCTCTTGTTGCCTGGTGGGATGATGCTGGCATCTCTGTAGTTTCCTGGATGGATGATGCACCCATCTGTATAATTCCCTGGCTGGATAGTGCTCCACTCTCTCTCTTGGACTGTTTGGATAAAGCACCTCTCACTCCCTTGGCCTGGTTGGATGATGCAGCCATCTCCTTAGTTACTTGGTTGTAGGATGCACCCATCTCTATAGTTCCCTGGTTGTATGATGCACCCATCTCTATAGTTCCCTGGTTGGATGATGCAGCCATCTGTATAGTTCCCTGGTTGGACGATGCAGCCAACTCTACCATTACCTGGTTGAATAATGCAATCATCTCTCTCAAGGCCTGATTAGATGATGTACCCATCTCTCTCATTTCATGGTTGGAAGATGCATCCATCTCTCTTATTGCATGGTTGGATGATGCAGCCATCTCCTTAGTTACTTGGTTGGATGATGCAACCATCTCCACAGTTACTTGGTTGGATGATGCCGCCATCTCCATACTTCTGTGGTTGGAAGATGCAGCCATCTGTATAGTACCCTGGGCAATCTGTGAATTTATGAGGCATACTTACAGAGGATGGGTGAGGGGTTACTTACAAAGGCTGCAACATGGCCAAGTCTCTCCTAACTGGATGATGACTTCCCCCATCCCCATGGATGGAGTTCACTTCCACTAGCTTCACACTGTATACCCTAGACATGCTGAGACCCAGAGGTCCCATAATTAGGGCAGAATGGCAGGCAAATGTCTGGGAGGATCAGGTGCCATCTCAGGGAATGACTTTCCCTAGCCCCTCATTCTCTGGGGGAAGCCTTAGCATTGTCAACAGTTTCCCCTCTGATGGGCTCTAGCCATGGTGGTCTCCTGCAGGCTGGCAGGGCTGATCTGTGAAGACACTTGGAAGACTGACTTCTATACCTCATGTGGATATCCAGTTGAAGAACCATTTGTTTATCAGACCATCCCTTTACCCACTGAGGGTCACAGTACCATTTCAAAGTCAATGACAAGGAGCTGGAAAGAAGGCTCAGTAAGTAAAACCACTGTCCTATATACCTTCTTCTGGAGTCCATGGACATTCACAGACACAAGCACATAGCAACACAGACACACACACATATGATACATACAGTGGAAACAAAAGCAGACTTTAAAAGGGGGGAGACAGAGGCAAGTAGAACTCTGTGAGTTTGAGACCAGCCTGGTCTGGAGAGATCCAGGACAGGCACCAATACTACATGAAGGAACTCTGTCTCAGAAAACAATAATATATAGAATATACAAATTCATAGAGACAGAAAGATTAGACGTTACCTCAAGATGGAGAAGAAAGGAATATAGAGCACTGATTTCCTAAGTACAGTTTCTGTTTTGTATGATGTAAAAGCCACACAAACAGACAGTAGTATCAGGACATAATATCACAAATGTAATAAATCCATAGAATTAATGTAATTAATGAATAACATAAATATATTTATTCAATGAATAATGAAATGTAATTAATATCATGAGTGTAATTAATGAATATCGTGAGTGTAAATAACATCTTTCTTTTTTTGTTTTTTGAGACAGAGTTTCTCTGTACAGTTTTGGTGTCTGTCCTAGATTTCTCTCTGTAGACTAGAATGGCCTCGAATTCACAGATATCTGCCTAGCTCTACTTCCTGAGTGCTGGGATTAAAGGTGTGTGCCACCAGCCCCTGGCTCTAATTAATATCTTGAATGTAATTCATACCACTGAATTGTGACTTAAAATGTTTACAATTGCAAATATTATGTTAATTTAAAAAAAAGAAAAGAAAAAAAGGTGGGCTGGGCAGTGGTGGTACACACCTTTAATCCCAGCACTCCAAAGGCAGAGCTAGGTGTTTCTCTGTGAGTTCAAGGCCAGTCTGGCTTGAGTGAGATCCAGGACAGGCACCAAAACTACACAGAGAAACCTTGTCATGAAAAAAAAGAAAGAAAGAAAGAAAGAAAAAATGGTGGAATGTAATCACCATACATTATATGTATGTATGAAATTGAAGACAACGATGTTCTACAATAGAAAGTGGTGATGGTGTCAAGGGCCTATGAGGATGCTGGACTAAAGGCTATCAAATTGTGCAAACAGGGGCTGGAGAGATGGCTCAGAGCTTAAGAGCACCAACTGCTCTTCCGGAAGTCCTGATTTCAATTTCCAGCACCCATATGGTGGTGGCTCACAACCATCTGTCATGAGATCTCATTAGGTCAGATTATTCCTTTTCTTGGTAAGTTTTTTTTCCGGATATGTCTCCCTTCTTCTTTGGATGTTTATTTGTCTAAAGGTCTTAAAATTCCTCAAGATGGTGGTTTTTATTATCCTGGAGAGTCAAAAACAAAACCGTGACCCAACCCTAACTTTGGAAATCTTCCTTTTTGGTAAGGTATATCTGATCAAGTGAAACGTGTTTGTTAGTCTTTTAAATTAGTTTAGATTGAATGTTCACACGAGCTGATAGACTATCACCTCTTCTAATAAAGAGGTCTCTTATTCAAATCCAATCTTTTAGTTAACTCTGGGGAGGAATTTCCTCCATGGTGATAGGGAATGATTGAACCATGTTTGACATGGGGGCATGTGAGAGGCCCCCCCAAGGCATTTCGTGACCACAATGGGTTACCCTGTATGTCCCTTGTGGATCTGCATTCATTGGTCCAAAGTCTGCCTTTGCCACACCTTTTGTTTACTCCTGTATTGAGGGGCCTTTTGTTTGGATTATTCCTAGGAAAAAAAACATTGTTTCTAGGCATGCCCTGTTTACAATCCCTTTTTAGGTGGCCTTGTTTGCCACAATTAAAACACCTGATTTTTTGAAATTTCCTCAAGGCTCTAGAAATTATGTCAGCTCTGGAGAGGGCATCCTTTCCTTGTAAGGGAAAAGGGAGATATCTGAAAAAACAAGGTAGCAAGGTAGGAGTCTGGCATGGTCTGGAGGACTGTTTATGTTTTCTGACTATGGGTGAGTGTGAGTGGGACCCCAACAATAGCATAGAGAGAAGGAAAGAAATCTGAACAAGTTTTATAGACCTTAAGTTACTTTCTCAGAACCCATAAATGACTTCCTCAAACCTTCGTGACTTACTTAAACTTTTATATCATAGACCTTAACCCATTTTTTGAATTGTCATATCCTGTACCATTTACTCTCCTTGACCTACATAATGTACTTGTCTGTTCGTCATAACCTTGAGAAACTCAAAACTTTGGTTAGACTGAAGCCTGTCAGCATGTACACATGAATCAGACTAACCAGGCAGCTGGGTGTTTGCTGTTAAAGCTACAATCAGTCATCAATGGCCTCAGAGATCTGAGAAGGATAAATTTGAGTAGGAAGTATAACTTAATTGTTATATCAATTAAAATGACATCCACATACTTAGATAGTCATTTGAGCCTTACGTGGTTCATTGCAGAAGCAGTAGTCAGTCTTTAGTTGTCCCAAAGTGCTGCACGCCTTAGGCTGGTCAGCCTCAGGTCTGAATTTTCCCCTAGAGGAAGAACTTGGGAAAGTTGATCTTGCCTTGACGAGGTGAAGTACAGCAGTTAATCTAAAAGTGTCCACAGTTTGTGCAGGTTCCTCGTGGCAGGTGAGGCATGGGGCAGTTTTTCCCAGTGTTTAGCATTATCACAGTCCAGGTGGAGTTGTCTGAGCTGTGTTCCACCTGTCTTCTTTGGAGATCTTAAAGTTTCTTGTTAGGAGGGGGCTCTGCTTCTTAAGTTTTTGTGTTTGTTTTGTTTTATTTGTTTATTTGCTTGTTTGTTTTGGTTTGGTTTGATTTTTGAGACAAAGTTTCTCTGTGTGTAGTTCCCAAAGTCCTGATACTTGTTTTGTAGACCAGGATGGCCTCAAACTAGAAATCTACCTGCCTCTGTCTCTCAAGTGCTGGGATTAAAGGCATGGGCCACCATCACCCAGCTGTGGGTTTTTATTGAACATTTTAAATGCCATATTTATCAGATCTCTGAGGATTTTGAGAACCATTATCGATTAAGTATAATCTAAAGTAGACAAATTTTGCTTGTTTTATTTATTTGTTTGTTTATTTTTTGTTTTTTCGAGACAGGGTTTCTTTTTGGAGTTTTACGCCTTTCCTGGATCTCATGCTGTAGACCAGGCTGGCCTTGAACTCACAGAGATAGATCTGCTGGCCTCAGCCTCCCGAGTGTTGGGATTAAAGGCATGTGCCAACACCACCCAGCTACTTGCTTGTTCTAAAAGGCTTAGTTTTGAAAATATATAGGAGGCCAAATACAGCTCTTTTTTCTAATTAACCATGAGTATAAGTACAGTTATGAACATATTAAAGAATATAATTGTTTATGGGGCAACTGATGACTAACTTTTGTATTTTAATTATCTTTAACAATTTATAATAAGTTCATGCAGCTTTTATATGATTAGGAGTGGTAGCTTTATCACTGTTAAGTTTGAGTCTTGAAGTGTGAGTTGAAGATTTAATTGGAGATCTATTAGCATGAAAATAAACCACAGACCATAACTGTAGTAAATTTTTGTCATTACAGAATATGGCAGTTCTTGTATGAATAGATTTAAACTGAAGGCAGTTGGTGGAGGGAGGTGTTATCACAAGGCCCTAAATTGTACTGTAGTTTACTTGGTTATTAACAGTGGAGAATTTGGCTCCAGGAAGACAGGGAGGGGGAGTGGCATTGGGCTGAAAGGAGGGGGCTTTGTGGAGTAAGGAATGAGGGAGGGGCTATTGGAGAGGCACAGCTAGAACCAGTGGCAGAGGAAGTGGGGAGGAGTTTTCTGGAGTGGTCAGAGTTTGGCTACATGGGTCTGAGGACACTGCAGAATGTCCAGGAAATAAGGGAGTGACTGGTTGTTAAGGAGTGTTAGAGAGGCTGAGAAGAACATCCCAGTCTGCAGGGAAGCTCCTTAAGCAGGAATGTAAACAACTCAAAAGGGCTTCAGGAAGTCCCTGAAACTGACCAGATTCACTAGATCCCCCCCTCCCAATGTAAACAAGCTAAGCTATTAAGAGACATTCTCAGACAAGCCAAGATGCAAAGAAGACTCTTAGACATGACCACAGCCTAGAAGAAGCAGAAACCAACTGAGCTGCCCAAATAAGTTACTTGAAAAAAACACTCTCCAACCTGTTGAGCTGCCTGCAGACTATGCAGAGGGCTCCAGCTTCCCAGCTTTTGTGAGCTGTCACTGGTGCTAGGGTAGGCTTTGGTGATGCAGCTGTCTTTGAGTCATTTTTGTTCCTGTAAGTAACCACAATAGTTTAACAAGCTGGGTTTTGATGGTGTGGTGGTTTGAAAGAAAATGGCCCCCAAAGAGAGTGGCACTATTAGGAGATGTGGCTTTATTGGAGTAGGTGTGGCCTTGTTGGAGGAAGTGTGTCACTGTGGAGGCTGACTTTGAGGACTCATATATGCTCAAGACATACCCTAGTGTCTCAGTTCACCTTCTGTGGCATTTGGATCAAGATGTAGAATTCTTGTCTTCATTAAGGTTTTTATTTCTGTGAAGATACACGATGACCACAGCAACTCTTATGAAGAACACATTTGACTGGGCCTAGTGTAGGGTTCTTAGATCGCTCCAAATGACCAGAAGACACCCAATATGCAATTGCAGAACACAGATTTATTCTCAAGAAAAAACAGCATGCTGGAGACCCCCAATATGGCTTCAATCCCTGGAGAGGGTAAAGCAGCCCCCTTTTAAGCCTGCTTAGGGGAATTCCAGCTGTGGTGAAGTGTACTTAATTGAAGACAAAAATATTCCACAATAGAAAGTGCTGATGGTGTCAAGGGCCTATGAGGATGCTGGACTAAAGGCTATCAAATTGTGCAAACAGGGGCTGGAGAGATGGCTCAGAGCTTAAGAGCACCAACTGCTCTTCCAGGGGTCCTGAGTTCAATTCCCAGCACCCATATGGTGGCTCACAACCATGTGTCATGAGATCTGGCACCCGCTTCTATGTACATAATAAATAAATAAATCTTTTAAAAAAAGAAAAAAAATTTGTACAAACAGGCAAATTATATACTATGTGTATTATTTGTCAATAAAAATTTATAAAATGTAAAAAACAAGTAGGGGGTTGGGGGAGACCATGAGATGGCTCAGTGAGTAAAGGCCTTTACCTGTCAAGCCTGACCTGGATGCTGGGATAACAGTCACAAAATGTCACACCCACATCTATTACTTATATGAATCTTTCTTTCAACTGTTTTCTGCTGGTGATATTCAAAAGTTATATCTCAGATAAAAATGTATGTCTGAGAATCCAGATGTAGTGATGCAGGTTTTTAATCCCAGTGCTCAAGAGGCAGAGGCACTCATATCTCTGTGAGTTGATATAGTTAACTCAGTATGTTCCAGGAAAATCAGGGCTATATAGAGAAGTCCTGTCTCCAAAACAACAAAGAAGTCTGAATTACTGACTCCAGCACCCAGTGTTCACGAGTGTGTGCGAGCATGTACACACATGAAGGTCAGAAGGATAACCTGAATTGAACTCTGCTCTGTGACACTATGCTGAGATTGCTGCCCCATTCTCCCAAACCCAGCACAATCTGGGGTTCTATCCGTGGTGCTGACTGGCACTGCATCTGGTTCTCTGCTTCCAAGTAACAGGCCAGGGCTGGAGCAATGGTTCTGCAGTTAAGAGATGCTGGAAGCCATTGATTCCAGCATTTTGGAGGCAGAAGCAGGCAGAACTCTGTGAGTTCTAGTCCAGCCTGGACTACAGAGCAAGTTCCAAGACAGCCAATGTTGCACAGAAAAACCTTGTCTAGAAAACCAGAGAGAGAGAGAGAGAGAGAGAGAGAGAGAGAGAGAGAGGGAGGGAGAGAGTGAGGGAGATACAGAAGACATGCTCTGGCAGAGGACCCAGGTTCAGTTCCCAGCACATGGAACAAGATCCTAGCTAGCATTAACAATAAAAACCTAGAGTCAGATATTGAGGGTGAAAGCTGAAAGATCAGAGAAGCAAAGCAGCCAGCCACCAGAGACTTCTTACCTCTACCAAATCTCAGATCAAAGGAGGCTTCCTGTCTCTACAAATCTTCAGATTGAATGAGACAGATTCTACCTCTACCTGCCTTACATACCTGTCCCCTCCCTAGTGCTGGGATTAAAGGTGTGAGCCACCACCTCCTGGATCTCTTTCTCTTTCAGAATGATTCAATCTCATATAAACCAGGGTGGCTTTGAACTCCTGATCTTTCTGCTTCCTCCTCCCAAGTGCTGGGATTAAGGTGTGTGCCACCACTTCCTGGACTCTTTGGTTAACTAGTGGCTAGCACTACTCTCTGATCTCCAGGCAACATTTGTCAGCACACAAACAAAATATCACACATTTCCCCCTTTTTGTCTAAACCCAAAGCAAAGGTGGTAACTAACATAGAAAAACTATATACGGTAATTACAATGACTATATACAAATATATATGGGTAATAATCACACTAACAAAGTCTAGTCTATTAGCATTTGACAAATTCAGAGAAAATACTCCATTAGCTATTCTATCTTGATGAATCCAAAGGGTTGTACCTAATTTACTGTCTATCCTAACTTACCATACAAACCCAAAACTGTCTTTTGATATCTCTCAACCTTATACAATTTATACCTCTTTTGTGTCTTTTCTGAATTGGTTAAAAAGGAATACTATAACTATAAAGTCTTCAACTCCATCAGAGACCTGAGAAGGATATAATATTACCTGAGTAAACAAGAAGTGAAGAACAAACAACATTCAAAAATGAGAAATTAGAGATAAGGCTGGCTGCCTGGACAGTCATCCAAGGTTCTGCTGCAATGTTGGGACATCCATCTTTGGCCTACAGGCCTAGAATACCTGAAAGACTTTTCAGTGAAATAGACTTTTTAAGGAATGGTCCACCTTGTCTTGGCAAGGTTCTGCAGTCACTTTCTTTTCTGTCCTGCTTGTCCAATTAGGACAGTAGTTGAGGCAGGGGCATTTTCTTGCCCAGTGACTAACATTTGCCATTGAGAAATTAAGCTCCATATAGAGTTTCTTCACTGTCTATCACCTTCTTTGAAGCAGATTAAGGCTGCCAGGAGCAGACATGCCTCATTGTCATTTAAAAAACAAACAGAACCTTATGTTATTAAAACTCTTTAAATGCCATATTCCATAGACCTCTGAAATGTTGAAGACCACCTGTCTATCTTAAATATATCTTTGTTTGACCTTGAAACAAAGGTTTCAATCCTAACTTGACAAGTGTGATTGATTAATTAATTAATTAATTAATTAATATATTAAATTACTTTTTCAGACCCATAAATGACTTCCTTAAATTTTCATGACTTACTTAAACTTTTATATCTTAGATATTAACCCATTTTTTGAACTGTCATATCCTGTACCATTTACTTTCCTTGACCTACATAATGTACTTGTCTGTCCGTCATAACCTTGAGAAACTCAAAACTTTGGTTAGACTGAAACCTGTCAGCATGTACACATGAATCAGACTAACCAGGCAGCTGGGTGTTTGCTCTGAGGTGTCAATGGCCTCAGAGATCTGAGAAGGATAAATTTGAGTAGGAAGTATAACTTAATTGTTATAGCAATTAAAATGACATCCACTTACTTAGAAAGTCATTTGAGGCTTACGTGGTTCATTGCAGAAGCAGTAGTCAGTCTCTAGTTGTCCCAAAGTGCTGCACACCTTAGGCTGGTCAGCATCAGGTCTGAATTTTCCCCTAGAGGAAGAACTTGGGAAAGTTGGTCTTATTTGACAGCAGTTAATCTAACAGTGTCCTCAGTTTGTGCAGGTTCCTGGTGGCAGGTGAGGCATGGGGCAGTTTTTCCCAGTGTTTAGCATTATCACACTCCAGGTTGATTTGTCTGAGCTGTGTTCCACCTGTCTTCTTTGGAGATCTTAAATTTTCTTGTTAGGAGGAAACTCCTGCTTATTAAGTTTTCAGGTTTTGTTTTGTTTGGTTTGGTTTTGAAACAAGGTTGCTCTGTGTGTAGCTCACACTGTCCTCCATAAAACATACAAAAGAGCTCGATGACTCTGGCCAGTGACTCCCTGACAGAGAGTCCAATATGGAATTAATTGAATGTTACATTTAATGCCCTTTCTCCTCCTTCTCTTAATCCTAGTAGTTGTACCCTGACATATAAACTACTCATCTAGATTTCAACAACAGATCTGGAAGATTTCTAACAAAACTCTTAATCAGTTGCTATTACAGAATTATCAGTCCCGAGCAACAGAGGCAGAGGCCAGTGACTCCTGGTTATATCCTAATGGTGATCAAGGGCTTTGACACCCTGATTTACCAGGAAGTAGTCTGACATTGTCCCTTTCCTGTGACCTGATCCAACTGCCAGGTTCTACACACAGAACACTCTTACTGCCCTAATGGCTGGACCCTGCCTCCACCCTACACAGTAAAAGACCCAGTCTGTGGGCTTAAAATCTCACCAATCTACACCTTGGAGAGTTCCACCCCTTGCCCAAGAAACTCTGTATAAGCCCTGCCTTCTGCTTAGTTCCCTGCTGTTTCTCCCCCAAGGAAAGGCAGCCACCCTCCTGGGTTTTTCCCTCCCAAGTCTCTCATATGAGGTTTGTTGTCCAGTGTGACTTTGTGGTATACCTTGGCTCCAACTGCCAGGATACCATTCCAACCTATCTGCAATGCTTACAATATACCCTTTCAGATGAAGGTTTAGAATTCAGGCTCTCAGATGTAAACAATAATGTCAGAACACTCAGAAACAAACTCCTTCCAGGAACAATGAATGTGTATTAGTGTCATGGCTCAGGGGTAAAGGACTTTCATAGAATACCCCAGTGAAGGGCTTGGTGTTTAGCTCAGCAGTAGAGTCCCTACCTAGATGCCACCAGTGAGGGGCTGAGGGTGTGGCCCCATGGTAGTATAACCATGTCTCCATGCTAGAGGCCCTGAACTTTAGCCTCAGCACAGGAAAAATAAATAAATAAAAGGCAGGTGTCTCAGTTACTCTTCTATTGCTGTGAAGAGACACCATGACCAAGGCAGCTCTGATAAAAGCATTTAATTGGGACTTGCTTATGCTTCCAGGGAATCAGTCCACAATCATTATGGGGGAAGCAGACAGGCATGGTGCTGGAGCAGGAGCTGAGAGCTTTATGTCTTGATCTTCAGGCAGCAGGCAGAGAGACTGGACCTGTCATGGGCTTTTGAAACCTCAACACCCACCCTCAGTGACACACTTCTAACAAGGGCCCGCCTCCTAATACTTCTGTAACTGTTCCACTGACTGAGGATCAAGCACTAAGCATGTGGCCATGGGGGCCATTTTCATTCAACCACCACAGCAGGTTTCATCAATGCACCTGTTTTGTAGGCTAGAGTTAGCAAGGGAAGGGATTCTAGAACTGCCCAGCACCTACTCAGGCCTGTGGGGCCTCCACTGCCCCTGTGCTGTTAACTCCCTCAAGAGGCAGTTTGGAATTCAGCCAGGAGAAGAGCATGACAGCAGCACTCTGGTAACCTCCCTCCAAAAAACTCCAAACATTTAAAAAAAAATATTTATCTGTTATGTGTACCGTCTTCTGTCTGCATGACTCCCTGCAGGCCAGAAGAGGGAACCCGATTTCATAACAGGTGGTTGTGAGCTACCATGTGGTTGCTGGGAATTGAACTCAGAACCCCTGGAAAACTGTCAGTGCTCTTAACTGCTGAGATTTGCCTCCAGCACCAGAACTCCAAACTTTTAATTTTCAGGTCTTTTCTCAGGGCTATAGATGGGCTTGTAGGTCATCCCAGCTTCTCTGCCTCAGTCAAGAAGTCCTGGGTAAAGAGACTTATCCAAGGTTTTTGGGTCATCATCCCCAGGCAATGAATACATTTTCACTAAGGTGTCTATGTCAAAGTCTATGGATGACACAGGAGGGTGGATCAATACCAGGCTCGTTTTGTAGATCTCCAAAAGCTCGGAATCCTTCAGGGACTTCACTGCAGAGGTACCATCCTCTTCTGGTTGATGTGGCCCAACATTCTTCTAGGATTCCTGGCTACTGTTGTCTGAGCTTCTAGTGCTCAGTAGCTGAGCATAGTCAGTCTTGCGTGCCAAGACATTACCATCCTTCAGGGATTTCACCTGCTTGCATGGTGCTCTTTTAACTGCCTTGGCATGGTTGGATGATGTACCTGAATTTCTTGTTGCCTGGTTGGATGATGCAGTCATCTCTGTAGTTCCCTGGGTGGATGGTGCACCTTTCTCTATACTTCCCTGGTTGGATGATGAACTCATTTCTCTAATTCCCTGGTTGCATGATGAAGCCAAGTCTATCATTACCTGGTTGGATAATGCAATCATCTCTGGCAATGCCTGGTTAGATGATTCACGCATCTCTATCATTGCATGATTGGAAGATGCATCCAAATCTCTCATTGCATGGCTGGATATTGTAGCCATCTCCATAGTTACTTGGTTGGGTGATGCAGCCATCTCCATTGTTTCCCTGGTTGGATGATGCAGCCATCTGTTTAGTTTACTGATTGGATGAAGCATCTATCTCTCTAATACCCTGGTGGCATGATGAAGCCAAGTCTATCATTACCTGGTTGGATAATGGAATCATCTTACTCCTCACTGTTTCATGTTGGACTTCTGGTTGGATGATGCACCATCTCTGTAGTTTGTTTGGCCTCTGGTTTTGGATAAGCACCAATCTCTGTAGTTCCCGATTCGATGCTGAGCCAATCTAGAGTACTGGTTATAATGCAGGCATTCTCGCATGGCCTGGTAGATGATGCACCATCTTCATCATTGCATGTTGGAGATGCATCCAAATTCTGGATGGCTGAATGTAGCACTCATAGTTACTTGGTATATGCAGCCATCTCCATCTCAGTTCGCTGGTTGGATGAAGCATCCATCTCTCTAATTCCCTGGTTGCATGATGAAGCCAAGTCTATTGCTACCTGGTTGGGTAGTGCAATCATCTCACTCAATGGCTGGTTAGATGATGTGCACAAATCTGTAGTTCCTTGGTTGGATGTTGCACTCCTGTTAGTAGTTGCCTGGTTGGAAGATGCACCTATCTGTTTAGTTTTTTGGTTGGATGATGCTCCTCTCACTCTCTTGGCCTGGCTGGATGAAGCACCAATCTCTGTAGTTCCCAAGTTCAATGCTGAAGCCAAGTCTATCGTTACCTGCTTGGATAATGCAGTCATCTCTCTTAATGTCTGGTTTGATGATGTCCCCATCTCTCTCATTGCAAGACTGGATGATCCACCTCTCACTGGCTTCAACTGACTGGATGTCGCCAGAGATGAACTCCACTGATGGTTTTCCTGCTGGGTCTGAAGTTTGTCTCGCTGATTTTGAAACCACATCTGCGATGAAGAAAAGATGGTTTTGGATCTCTTTAAAAACAATTCATCTTTTAAAAATGTATTTTGATATATATTATACATAAATGTATGCATCATAATATATTTATTGGGGTATTTTTTGAGGCAGGAATTCTCTGCTGTCTATGCATACACATAATAAACAATGTTTAAACCTTGAAGTGAGGACAACACCACCCTCACACAGCCCCTCCTACATGACATACCGGGAGCCACACACTTCACACACAAACCTTCACCACTACTTTCTTAAGCTGGAGCCTTGTAGCCAGTTCCCGGTTCCTCATCCAATGGGAAACATGTTGTTGTTGAAGGCCTCTTGCAATGCCCTGATTTGTTCCACACTGATTATGTGCAATACTGGTGACCATGCTGGGCTGTCCTGCATAGGGAAGAGACTCGAACACCTTTGTTTAAACTGTTGTTGTTGTTGGTTTTGGTTGTTTCTCTGTTTTGTTTTAATGGTTTTGTTTCTTTTTTTTTTTTCCTTTCTTTTCTTTTTATTTCGACACAGGGTTTCTCTTTTCGATTGCACCTTTCCTGGAAACTCACTCTGTAGTCCAGGCGTGCCTTGAACTCACAGAGATCCAATCTGGTTCTGCCTCCCAAGTCTGGATTAAAGGCATGTGCCACCGCCGCCTTGCTGTTTTTGGTTTTTTCCAGACAGTTCTCTGTGTATCTCTGGCTGTCTAGAACTTCATCTGTAACCAGGCTGGACTCAACTTACAGAGACCCTCAACCTGTCCTCTGCGTCCTCCTCCCAGTGCTGGATCACAGGCAAGCATCACACCACCACCAAGCACATTTTAAAAATTCTTAAATCATATTCATTTTTATACTCTATGTGCATCACACACATACCACGGCACATGTAGAGGTCGGGAGACAATAGGCAGGACCAGTTCTCTTTCTACCATGTGAATCCCAGAACTGAACTTGTCACCAGACTTTGCAGCACATCATCACAGACTATCGGGCAGATCATTGTATCACATGCAATGAAGCTCAGCTGGAGCCGAGGCAGCAGGTCAGGATTAATATGACCAATAATCCAATGAAAAACTATTCAACATCTCTAGAAATTGGGAAAACACAAATAAGAACTACAACAGTGGGATGGAAAGACGGCCAGGTTACCAATACCTTTGTGCCCTGTGGAGAACAAGAATTCAGTTCCAGCCCTACTGACTGTTAATCTTTCAGCTATTCTCAGAGCAGGTGATCCTCTGTATGATGCACGAGCCAGCTTTCTACAGAGCTATTCCAGGACAGGCTCTAAAAGCTGTCTCGGGAGAAAAAAAAAACCCTAAAAACAAAAACAAAAACAAAAAAAAGAAACAAACAACAGAGAAAAGAGAAGAAGGAAGGAAGGAAGGAATTATTTCCAGCATTCCTTCTGCTAGTGTCTTCTTCATTTTTTCTATATCCCTCTCAGGGCTTGGACTGTTTTCGTTGCTTTTTCATGATTTTCTTTCAGACTTATTTTTCTTTGCTTATTTGTCCTTCCTCTAGTTTTTATAGCATTCTTCGCATTTTTTGTTTGTCTGTTTTCTCCACTTTATTTTTGATTTCTTCTATATAAGGCTCTAGCCTCTTAAAGATTACTAATAAGGTTGTTTCTTCTGCTTCTTGCATTCTGTGATGGCAGTCTAGCTGTTGGAGAAGGCTAGATTCTTGTGATGCTGCATTGCTCTTTATTTGTTGTATGTACTTCTGCCTTGAGTTCTGCCTATAGCCTGAGAGAGCTCCTCTAGTCTTATCAGTGCACTTGTCCAGACAGAGGTGACAGATTTAAGGAGCCTTTCTTTGGTCCAATGATGAAGCTCTGGCTGGATGGGAGATCTGGTTCAGATGAGAGTGCTGGACGGATGGGAGCAGGGGGCTGGACTGTGAGTCTGGTCTATACAGCAAGTTCCAGGAAAACAAAGGCTACACAGAAAAACCCTGTCTAGAAAAACAAAAGAGAGAGACTGAGAGAAGTGGGGATGGAGGAGAGAGGGAGATCAGAGAACATGCTCTGCAGAGGACCCAGGTTCAGTTCCCAGCACAGTACAAATCCTAGCTAGCATTAACAATAAAACCTAGAGTCAGATATTGAGGTGAAAGCTGAAAGATCAGAGAAGCAAAGCAGCCAGCCACCAGAAACTCTACCTCTACCAAATCTCAGATCAAAGGAGGCTTCCTGCTCTACAAATCTTCAGATTGAATGAGACAGATTCTTATCTCTACCTGCCTTACATTCCTGTCCCCTCCCTAGTGCTGGGATTAAAGGTGTGAGCCACCACCTCCTGGATCTCTTTCTCTTTCAGAATGATCATCATCTCATGTACCAAGGGTGGCTTTGAACTCCTGATCTTCCTGCTTCCTCTCCCAAGTGCTGGGATTAAGGTGTGTGCCACCACTGCCTGGCTCTTTGTTAACTAGTGCTGCACTGCTCTCTGATCTCAGGCAACCTTTGTCAAACACAAACAAAATATCACACATTCCCCCTTTTTGTCTAAACCAAAAGCAAGGTGTAACTAACATAGAAAAACTATATATATAAGTACAATAACTATATACAAATATATATGGGCAATATCACACTAACAAAGTCTAGTCCATTAGCATTGACAAATTCCATTTAAAGAATTTATATTTGTTAGTATACAGAGAAGGTGTCAAATCTCATTACAGATGGTTGTGTACCACCTTGTTGTTTGGAATTGAAATCCAGGACCTCTGGAAGAGCACTTTTATGTTTTTGTTTTTTTTCAAGACGGAGTTCTCGTTGTTTTTTGGCACTTGTCCTGGATCTGATCTGTTCGAGCTGGCTTTTAACTCACAAGATCCTCCGGCTCTGCCTCCCAAGTGGGATTAAAGGTGTGTGCCCACATGCGCTGCCGCCGCCGCCGCCGCCGCCCCGCCCACTGCCCACCACCCACCATCCAGAGTATTTTCACTTTTAAGTATTACCATTGTTATTGTTTGTTTTTCAGACCAAGTCTCGTTATAGACTTGGCTGTCCTGGAACTCCCTCTGGTTACTAGGCTTGTACAAAGAATCTCTAAATGGTCTCATTAAATAAACAACAAACCCAGAGCTGAGTCCTGGGGTGGATGCTGAAAGATCAGAGAGACAAACACACACAGTTAAACTCACCTTGCCAACTCCTCATCTGATCTTCTTTCTCAAACTGGAAGCCTCTGTGTCCTCATCCAAATGGATCTCAGCTGAACTGCTGCTAAAAGCTTTAACACTTACCCAGCCTATTCCTGGTCCTCACACACTGTATACCTTTCGCGCTTCTGCCATCACTTCCTGAACTGAAGGTGTGTAGTCACTAGTCCTGGTGGTGTGTCCAACATTTTCTGGCCTCTATGGTCTATGTGGCTTCTCCTCACCCCAGATAAGTTTATTAGGGTGCACAATATATTGGAGGACACACTATCACCACACAGGCTGCCTGGAACTAAGGGTCTGCCTGCCTGTCTCCCAAGTGCGGGTTTAAAGTTATGCACCACCATTGCCCAGACTTATATTTGTCTTAACCACAGTAATTTTAAAACCTTTAAACATAGTATCCATCAACATGACGTTAGCCATCACTGTGGCATTTGCTGTCTGGATTTGAACACTTTTGTGTTTCTTACCTTCATCTCTAAGCTCTGGAGGTGGTGAGCTGGGCTGTGAGAGTGGTGTGCTCCCTTTAATCCCACACTCCAGAGGCAGAGGCAGGTGGAGCTCTGTGAGTCAAGGCAGCCTATCCACAGAACAAGTTCCAAGACAGCCAGGGTACACAAAGTAGTCCTGCCTAAAACAAAAACAAAAGGCAAAATGAAAAGATATGTCACTAAGCACACTGGAAATAAGGGAAACAAACAAAAAAACAGGCAAACTGAGCCTTAAAGAAAATTTTAAAAATGTTTCATCATATCAGACATTGTTGCACACACCTTGATCCCTTTAACCCCAGCACTCTAGAGGCAGAGGCAGGCCGACTCTGTTTTGAGATCAACTTCGGCTACAGGTCTGAGTTCCATGTCAGGTAAACTGCAAAGTGGGTTCGTCTCCAGTGAAGATTTTCCCCTTTTCGAATATCTATTTATATCTTAACGTTCTCTGCATTTAATCAGTCATTTGGGGAAAGGATTCGTCGATGTAACTGTGCTGGATCAAGCAGAGATCCGTTCGCCTCCGCCTGCTGGATGTTGGGATTATGGGTGTGTTTCGCCCCGCCTACCTCTCAGTTAAGAAAATTCCTTTGAGACATCCTCACAGCATAAGAGCCCAGGTACCTCACTTTGTACGGAAGTCCCTCCTTGATCTCTGCATTTCTTGCTCAGCGCCCCAGTACAGCCATCACGGGCTACCACGCAGGGTTGTAGCTAGCTTTCACTACCGTTCTGCTTCTTCCACACTTGAAGGAATTTAGAGTTTACGTTTTTTTGACCGGCGTCCTATGGAATAACCAAGGCAAAAGAGTTGTGCAAAGCTCGCACCTGAGAGGATTATCCCTCCCCGGTTAGAGAGGTTTGGAAAGAGATTTCTTTAAATTTCCGGTCCCTCGCTCGCGCTGGCGCAGACTTAGGAATCTTGCTCTCTGAGGAATTCCATGTCAGGTGAGAGACGGGGGAGCTGGATGGGGACTAGGGTGCTGACGGCTTGGGTGCTGCAAATGGGTGTCCAACCTGGGGTCCACAGCTAGATCCTGTCAGCGCCACGGATTCCAGGTTCTCCAGGCCTTTCATAAACTCTGGCACGTTATCTTTTCTTCTTCTTCCTTCCTTCTTCCTTTCCTTCCTCTCCTTCCTTCCTTCCTTCTCCTCCTTCCTTCCTTCCTTTCTGTTTTTTTTTTTCTCGAACAGGTTTCTCTGTCACTTTAGAGCCTCCTGGACTAGCTCTGTAGACCAGCTGGCTGAACTCACAGATACCACCTGCCTCTGACTCCCCGAGTGCTGGGATTACAGCGTGGCCCGCCACCCAGCTCATTTATTTCTTTTTGCCTTCCAAGGCTCCCAAGGCGCTGCCCTGCTAAGCAAGGGCTTTACTTGTGAGCCATACCCCAGCCTCTGTTCAAACAGTTTAATTAATTACAAGTATTGTCTGTGTGGTTGTGGTTTCAAGTGTTTCTGAGGCCAAAGAAGGTGAGGAAATCCCTGTGTAGCCGGAGGTCATGGGTGCTGGGAAGCAAACTGGACTCACTTGCAAGATTAAATAGTGAGTTGGAGAATTTAGCTCAGTGGTAGATGTGCCTAGCAATACAAGCCCTGGGTTCGATCCTCAGTCAATATATATATATATTTTCATTTACTGCACTAACAGTTTTAAAAAAAATCAATTAATATCCAGTAATTAGTACAAATAAACTAGTCTCCTATTTTATACACAGTGGATCATATTACTGCCTTACTTTGGTCTCCAGACACCTTCCACCTCTTTTCTGTGTTCCCTTTCCCTTCTTTCTTCTTTTTCCTGTTTTTTTTTTTCAAGACAGTCTCTGTGTAGCTTTGAGGTTTTCCTGGAACTCAATGTTAGCCCAGGCTGTCCTCGAACTCCCAGAGATCCCCCCCTGCCTCCCAAGTGATGGATTAAAGCATTGCTACCACCGCCCTTTTTTCGATTTTTGAGAGAGGGTTTCTGAGTATTCAGGCTGGCCTCAAACTCCTAGAGACCCGTCGCTTCTACTTCTCAAATTCTATTATCAAAGGCATGTGCCATCACTGCCCAGCCCCTTTCTCTCTGTCTCCCTGGCTCTGTCTCTGTCTCTCATTTTTCTTCCTTCTCTTTTCTTTTCTTTCTTCTTCTTCTTTTATTTTATTATATTTTTGAGAGATGGTCTTTATATAATAGTTGCTGTTCTGAACTTGCTATGTAGACCAGCTGGCCTCAGATTCACAGAAATGTCTACTTCTGTCCTCGATGTCTGGCCAGGTGGGTTTTCTAACATCAAATAATTTGATGTAGAGTGGGTCTTGTATCTCTAGTAATCTAATTTAAAACAAAAATCCTCACAGATGTGCCCATCTGCTTGAATATTAGTTAATCTAGATGTAATCCAGTAGCAAACCCATGACTAGTCACTTTCTGTACATAGTTTGGTCTGCACCTGTGTCTGTGCACTCTCTGTGTGTGTAGTGCTCAAGAGATCAGGGGCTGTAGATGTCATGTCTTTATCAACAACAAACACATAGCCAAACGCAGACCTCCAGGTGTCTATGGTTGGTATTGAGATTTAAGTGTGTGTCTGCATGCTGGTGTGTCTCTTGAACACACAGACGTGCCTGTCATGTGATCAGGATTAAGGCAGTGCCACCACTGCCAGACTTCTGCATAGCTTGCTATTAGCTCTGAAGCCCAGTAAATTTATTAACTAACATACAAATATCATCACATTCCACACAAATAAAATACCACCATAGCGTGCATCGATCCTCGCATCCTGAGTCATGATATGATGGGAGCCACCATGTCAGTGCAAGGATCCAAACTGGGGTCCTCTGCAAGAGCAGCAAATAGCTCAGTTGTAGAGTGTTTACCTCCCCAGCTCTGCTTCTTATTTTTAACTATGTTAATCTGCACATCTGTGCATAAGTGTATTTGTGAAGTACCTCAGAGGCTGGAGAAAGGCAGCAGTAGGAGTTACACAGTCAGGGCTGGGAACTGAACTCTTGTTCTCCACAAGGGCACGAAGGTATTGGTAACCACTGAGCATCTTTCGAAAACACTGTTGTAGTTCTTATTTGTGTTTTCCCGATTTCTAGAGATGTTGAATAGTTTTTCATTGGATTATGGTCATATAATCCCTTGACCTGCCTGCCTCGGCCTCCCAAATGCTGAGCTCATGCATGTATCATCCATGACTGCCCAGATAGCTTGTGAGTAAATGTGCTGCCACCAAGTCTGGTGACCCAAGTTCAGTCTTGGGATTCACATGGTAGAAAGAGAACCAGGTCCTGCCTATTGTCTCCCAGTCTACATGTGTGCTGTGTACTTGGGTTGCATGCACATAGGATACAAAAATGAATATGATTTAAAAATTTTTAAAATGGCTTGGTGGTGTGATGCTTGCCTGTGATCCCAGCACTTGGGAGGAGGACGCAGAGGCAGGTTGAGGGTCTCTTAAGTTTGGTCCAGCCTGGTCTACAGATCAAGTTCAAGGACAGCCAGAGTTACACGAGAAACCTATCTGGAAAAAAACAAAATAGCCCGAGTGCACATGCCTTAATCCCAGCACTTGGGAGGCAGAACCAGTTGGATCTCTGTGAGTTTGAGGCCAGCCTGGTCTACAGAGTGAGTTCCAGGAAAGGTGCAAAGCTACAAACAGAAACCATGTCAAATACTAAAAAACAAACAAACACAACCGAAAGGAAAACCAAAACCAATAAAACAAAACAGACAAACAAACAAAAACCAACCAAAGGAACAGTTTCTAAACAAAGGTGTTCTCGTCTCTTCCCTCGCACAGGCCCCAGCATGGTCACCAGTATTGCACCATAATCAGTGTGGAACAAATCAGGGTGTTGCAAGAGGCCTTCAACAACAACATGTTCCCATCGGATGAGGAGACCGGGAACTGGCTACAAGGCTCCAGCTAAGGAAGTAGTTGGTGAAGGTTTTGTGTGTGAAGTGTGTGGCTCCCGGTAGTCAAGTAGGAGGGCTGTTGTCACTTCAATTTTAAACTTTTTATCTATGTGTATGCATGCCTGTCTGTATGTGCACCAAGTGTATGTCTGGTGCTTGAGGAGGCCACCTCAAAGAAGTTGCCATATCCCGTGGAGCCAGAGATCAGGTGTTTGACTGGGACCTGAACCTGAGTCCTCTGCTAGAGGACAATGCCACCCTCTCTCCTGTCCCATCCCTTTCTTTCCCGTTGTTTTTGTTTGTTTGTTTGTTTGTTTTTTTTGTTTGTTGTTGTTGGGTTGCTTGGTTTTACAAGATTGGGTTTCTCTGTGTAGTCCTGGCTATCTGAAACTTCGTCTGTAGATCAGGCTAGTCTGGAACAGAGATCTACCTCCTCTGCCTCTCAAGTGCTGGGATTATGACCCACCATACCTAGTTTTCAAGCATACACTGGTATAACTTTCCTTGAGACAGGGTCTCACGGCAGGCCTGGAACTTGCTATTTAGATCAGGGTGGCCCCAAATTTATAGAGTTGCCTTGCCTGACAAATCCTAGTATAAGGTGAGGGCCTCCATGGCTCATCTTCAATAATATATTTAGCCATATTTCTCTCTGTAATAGTCCCAGCTGTCCTGGGATTCACTTTCAGCACTGCCTCTGCCTCCAAAGTACTGGGATTAGAGGCATGAGCCACCACTGCCCCTCTTACCTTCAATATTTCTAACAGTTCCTGTTTATTGACAGTTTTATTACCAGACATGGATGCTAGACACGGGTGGTTTATTTCATGACTACTCATTTTATTTAGGTAGACTAAGACTCCCCTAGAAGAATGTAATATAACATCTGCAGTTTGAACCCAAGTCTTTCTGACTCCAGACCATAGGGCTAAATAAGACCATTTCTGAGGGTGGCTGTTCATATATCTTTGTTGTGTGGATAAAAACTGCACTTGAGATTATTGGGTTCTTTTTCACAGTTTATTTTATTTTATTTGAGAAATAAGGTCATATGTAGCCCAGGCTGGACTCAAACTTACACGGCTGAAAATGACTTTCAATTCCTGACCTTCCTGCCTCCCCTCCAAGTGCTGGGCTCACAACTGTGTGTCACTTCACATGGCTCAGAATATTGTCCTTGACAGTCTGGGCCATCTTGCCTGTACCTTGTGACCACACGGATAATTGCTTTCGCCCCTGAGAATCCCACACCACCTACCCTCCCGGATCCAGGACATAGAGAGCTAGAAAGAACCTATGTAGATAAATATGAGGAGATTAGTTACTGGCTTTTCACACCCAAATCCCATTCCTAAGGATCAAACAGTTGTCCTCTAACTTGTCCTTTATTTATGTGCTCTCAGCTAAATAAAATAGATGGGTTTCGTTGGTAGATGATTGCCGACTACAAAGCCTTGAGTTTCATCCCTGGCACAAACCTACTCACCCTGCTTCAAAAAAGAACTAAATGGAAGAATTGCTGGGGCTGGAGAAGGCTCAGTGGTTCACAGCTCTGGCTGTTGCTGTAATAGCTGTGGTTAATTCCCAGCATCCATATTCACAGCCAGCTGTAACACCAGGTCCAGGGATCAAATGCCCTCTTCTGGGCTCCATGGACACTCCAATCATGTCACCAGATACGTAATAAAAATAACAATTTTAAAACAGCCAAACATGGTGTCACAGCCTATAATCCCAGTACTCAAGAGGCAGAAGGCAGGTGCATATCTGTGAATCGAAGGATAGCCTGATCTACAACAGGTCCAGAAAAGCACGAGAATTCCTGTCTCAAAAAATACCCCAATAAATATATTATGATGTATCATTTATTATAACATATATAAAAATACATTTTTAAAAGATGAATTGTTTTAAAGAGATCCAAAACCATCTTTTCTTCATCGCAGATGTGGTTTCAAAATCAGCAAGACAAACTTCAGACCCAGCAGGAAAACCATCAGTGGAGTTCATCTCTGGTACATCCAGTCAGTTGAAGCCAGTGAGAATGGATCATTCAGTCTTGCAATGAGAGAGAGGGACATCATCTGACCAGACATTAAGAGAATGACTGCATTATCCAACAAGGAATGATAGAGTTGGCTTCATCATCCAGTCGGCGCCAAAGAGATGGGTGCATCATTCAACCAGAGATCTATAGATATGGGTACATCATCCAACCAGAGAATGGCAGAGATGCCGCAATCATTAAACGAGGCCAAGACACTGAAGGAGCATCATCCAAAAAGTCCAAGAGAGTGAGAGAGCATCATCCAGCCAGAACTATATAATGGGTGCATCATCCAACCAGAAACAACAGAAATGCTTACCATTCAACCAAGACTATAAGAAGTGCACAAACCAAACCTGAGACCTATAGACATGGTGCATTCACAACCAGGAAACTACAGAATAGTGCATATCAACTGTAACTACAGAGATGTGTGCACATCCACCAGCCAAGAAGGAAGGAGCATCTTCCAAACATAGATACAGGAGACGGGAGCATCATCCAACCAGGGATCATAGAAATGACGAGAGATGATTTCATTACCAACCAGGTAATGACAGAGTTATCAAAACCCAGTCACACCACAAGAAGATGGCTGATCATCCAACCATGGAATCATACAGAGATGAATGCATCATCCAACCAGATAACAACATGAGTGGCATCATCCAACCAGCCAAAGGAGGAGAAGAGCATCATCAAACCAAAAACTACAGAATGAGTGCATCATCCAACCACGGAACTACAGAAATGAGTGCATCATCCAACATAACTACAGAGAAGTCAAATCACCTAACCACATTGAAGAGAGTCATTGCAGTTATCCCACCAGGTAATGAAACATTTGGCTTCATCATCAAACCAGGAAAGTACAGATGGGTGTGCTGCAACCAACCAGGCCAAGAGAGGGAGAGGAGCACCATCCAAACAGGCCCAAGAGAGTGATAGGAGCTTCACGAAACCAAGGGAACTACAGAAGTGAGTGCATCATCCAACCAGGGGAACTACAGAGATTGGTGCTTCATCCAACCAGGCCAAGAGATGGGAGAGGAGCACATCCAAACAGGGCCAAGAGAGTGAGAGAAGCATCATTAAGCCCAAGTAACTGCAGAGATGGGTGCATCCTCTAACCAGGGAACTACAGAGATGTTTGCATCATCCAACCAGGGAACTACAGTGATGTGTGCATCATCCAACCAGGCCAGAGAGTGAGAGAAGCATCATTAAACCAAGTAACTGCAGAGATGGGGTGCATTCATCTAAGCAGGAACTACAGAGAAGAGTGCATCATCCAACCCGGGAAATACTGAGATGGGTACATCATCTAACTATGCATTGAGAGAGATGATTGCATTATCCAACCAGGTAACGATAGACTTGGCTTCATCATGCAAACCAGGGAATTAGAGAGGATGGATGCTTCATCCAACCAGCAAATTTTACAGATGGGCTGCATCATCCAACAGGGAAAAATGAGAGATGCTGCATCATCCAACCAAGTAACTATAAGAATGGCACCATCATCCACCATGCAATGAGATATTTGGATGCAACTTCCAACCATGCAATGATAGGAGGGTGTATCATCTAAGCAGGCATTCGAGAGAAGACTGCATTATCCAACCATGTAATGATAGAGTGCTTCAGCAGTCAAACTGGGGAACTACATATTGGTGCTTCATCCAACCCGCCAAGAGGAGAGAGGAACATCATCCAAACACCAAGAGAGTGGAGAAGCATCATAAACAAAGTAACTGCAGAATTGGTGCATCATCTAACAACACAAATTGTTCATCACCAACCAGGGAACTACAGTGATGTGTATTGCATCATCCAACCAGCCAAGAGAGTGAGAAAGCATTCATTAAACAAGTAACTGCAAGATGCGTGCATCATTCTAAGCACGAACTACAGAAGAAGAGTGCATCATCCAACCCGGAAATACTGAGATGCGTACATCATATAACCATGCAATTCAGGAGAGATGATTGCATTATCCAACCATAACGATAGCTTGCTCATCATGCAACCCCGATAAAATATGCTTCATCCAACCAGCGAACTATACAGATGCATCACCAACCAGGGAAAAATGGACATGGCTGCTTCATCCAACAAGTATCTATGAAGGATGGCACCCATCATCCAGCCATGCAATGGGAGATTTGGCATGAAACTTCCAACCATGCAATGAGTAGAGAATGGGTGTATCATCTAAGCAGCATTGCAGAGAAGACTGCATTATCCAAACAAATATAGGAGTTGCTTCAGCATAAACTGGCGGAAACTACAGATATTGGTGCTTCATCCAACCAGGCCAAGAGAGGGAGAGAGCATCATCCAACAGCCAAGAGAGTGGAGAAAGCATCATAAACCAAGTAACTGCAGAGATGGGTGCATCATCTAACCAAACTACAGAGAAGATGCATCATCCAACCCCGAATACTGAGATGGTACATCATCTAACCATGCACTAACATAATGATTGCTTTATCCAACCAGTAACAATAGACTGCTCATCTTCAACAGGGAATTTAGGAGAGATGGATGCTTCATCCAACCCAGCAAAATATATACAGATGGCTGCACATCCAAACCAAGAAAAACCGGAGCTGCAATCATCCAACCAAGTCAACTATGAGATGATGCACCGATCATCCACCATGCATGGGATGTATTTGGATGCATCTCCAACCTCTTATAGGATGTGTGTATGTATCTACAGCACTTGATATATATAACTCATTATCCAACAGTTTAATGCATAGATTGGCTCAACATTCAAACTGGGCGAAACACAAGATTGGTTCACCAACCAGTGCCAAGAAGGCAGAGTAGCATTCATCACACGCACAAGAGAGTGAGAAAGCATCATTAAACCGTAATGCAGAGATGGCGTCGATTCATCTAACCGGGAACTACGTTAGATGTGTGCATATCACCCAACCATTGGCTTCAGATTGAGAGTGAGAGATGGCATTCATTTAAACAACGTGCTAGTAATGCTCCTCCATCAGCTAAAGCAGGAACTACAGAGAAGAGATGGCATCATCTCAACCCGGTAATACTTGTAATGGTATACACAAAACCATGCATTTTTTTAGATAATGATGTCATTTATTCTCATATCCATATATAGACTCTTTCATCAAGTGCAACCCATTGAATAGAGATATGTATTGCTCATGCATTTTATCCAGCAAATTAACAGTATATGCACATCAACCTATATAATGAATCTCATCTAACCATATATCTATATATCATAGTTTACATCACCAGTTCCCATGCTAATAAATTACCTATAATTATTATCATCATTTAACCATTATCGATATATTCAGTATCCAACCATACATAACGCTTCTTCATCATATATTATATTTTCTCTTTTTTTCCTCTCCTCTTGATAATCTCTATATCCCTGTGCATATGAAGCCACTCTATAATTCACTCTCCATCTTGTCATATGATACCATCTCTATGCATGAAAGCATCCAAAGCTCTCTATATCTTTTATTTTTTATCCTTCCATTGTACGTTGTTAGTATATCAACTCTATTTTCCCTGTTGTATTATGCATCATCTGTAAATTGCTGTTTATAAGCAATCCATCTCCTAATCCCTTTGCATATGAACCAATCTTCGTTACCTGTTAATTGCATATCATCTCTCTCAAGCTATTTATTTTGATGTAACCCATCTCAGTATTCCCGTATATATCTCTCTTCTTTTAGTTTCTCTCTAGGATGATGCAAACCATCTCTGCACTACTTGATTCTAGACTCATCTCTCCACTCTCTGCATGTTGGATGATGCACACATTCCGTATTCCACTTTAATGATGCACCCATCTCGCATACTTGTTAATTATGCTTCTCTCACCTCTCTTTCCTGTGATATGCCCTCTCCCTCTCTGCCGTGATGGAAAGCCACCATCCTATTTCCCAGTTTGTCTAACCAACCTATTCAACCGTTGAAATGTCAGTTATCTCTTCAATGGCCCAGATATACACACATCTCTTATCAACAAGTGAAATTGCATCCAAATCCTTGCATGGGATGATCCATCTCCAAGTTACTTGGTTGATTCAAGCCATCCCATTTGCCTGGTGATATGCAGCCATCTTAACTTTTGCTGATACATCCATCTCTCTATCCCTGGTTGCAAGATAAGCCAATCTTATTGTACCCTGTTGATAAAGCATCATTCTCTCAGCATGAATATGTACCCATCTCAAGTATTCCGTTGATGATGCAACTCTTCTCGTATTGCCCATATAATGATCACCCATCTCTCATACTTGTTAATAGCTCTCCACCTTCCTTTATATGCTCCTCTCGCCTCTCTGGCCTTTAGAGAAGCACAATATCTTAGTCCCCTTGATAGCTTACCAACTCTTATCATACTTGGATATTCAGCTTCCTCTCTCAATGCTCTCTTAGATGATACACCATCTCTTATATTGCATATTAGCAAGGGCACCAAACTCCCATGCATGCTATGATGTCCTCTATAAACTGTGGATAACACCATGTCCATTTTCCCGTTTGATGATCACCAATCGATATCGCGGATGAAATCCATCTCCTAATCTCCTGTGCATGATAAGCCATTATCCTTACTGGTTGGATAATCATCTCTCTCAACTGCTATTATATATAACCCATTCATATTCCCTGAATGATGACTCCTTCTCTGTATTCCCTCTAGTGATGCACCATCTCGCATTACTTGTTTAAGATGCTCCTCTCACTCTCTTGGCCTGGTTGGATGATGCACACATCACTGTAGTTCCCTGGTTGGATGATGCACACATCTCTGTAGTTCCCTGGTTAGATGATGCACCCATCTCTGCAGTTACTTGGTTTAATGATGCTTCTCTCACTCTCTTGGCCTGTTTGGATGATGCTCCTCTCCCTCTCTTGGCCTGGTTGGATGAAGCACCAATCTCTGTAGTTCCCCAGTTTGATGCTGAAGCCAACTCTATCATTACCTGTTTGGATAATGCAGTCTTCTCTTGCAATGCCTGCTTAGATGATACACCCATCTCTATCATTGCATGGTTGGAAGTTGCATCCAAATCTCCCATTGCATGGCTGGATGATGGTGCCATCTTCATAGATACTTGGTTGGATGAAGCAGCCATGTCCATTTTTCCCTGGTTGGATGATGCAGCCATCTGTATAATTTGCTGGTTGGATGAAGCATCCATCTCTCTAATTCCCTGGTTGCATGATGAAGCCAAGTCTATCGTTACCTGGTTGGATAATGCAATCATCTCTCTCAATGCATGGTTATATGATGTACCCATCTCAGTATTTCCGGGGTTGGATGATGCACTCTTCTCTGTAGTTCCCTGCTTAGATGATGCACCCATCTCTGCAGTTACTTGGTTTAATGATGCTTCTCTCACTCTCTTGGCCTGGTTGTATGATGCACACATCACTGTAGTTCCCTGGTTGGATGATGCACACATCTCTGTAGTTCCCTGGTTAGATGATGCACCCATCTCTGCAGTTACTTGGTTTAATGATGCTTCTCTCACTCTCTTGGCCTGTTTGGATGATGCTCCTCTCCCTCTCTTGGCCTGGTTGGATGAAGCACCAATCTCTGTAGTTCCCTGGTTGGATGATGCACTCACTTCTGTAGTTCCTTGGTTTCGTGAAGCTCCTATCACTCTCTTGGCCTGTTTGGATGGTGCTCCTCTCCCTCTCTTGGCCTGGTTGGTTGCAGCACCCATCACTGTACTTTCCTGGTTTGATGATGAAGCCAAATGTTTCATTACCTGGTGGGATAATGCAATGATCTCTCTCAATGCCTGGTTAGGTGATTTGTACTTCTCTGTAGTTCCCTGGTTGGATGATGCACTCATCTCTGTAGTTCCGTGGTTGGATGATGCACTCATCTCTGTAGTTCCATGGTTGGATGATCCAGCCATCTCTCTTGGTGTGTGACTGGGTTTTGATGCCAACTCTGTCATTACCTGGTTGGATAATGCAATCATCTCTCTCAACGCCTCTATGATTCCCTGGTTGGATGATGCTCCCGTCTCTGTATTTCCATGGTTGGAAGATGCTCCTCTCCTTCTCTTGGCCTGGTTGGATGATGCACACATCTCTGTAGTTCCCAGGTTGGATGATGCACTCATCTCTGTAGTTTCCTGGTTCGATGATGCACCCATGTCTATAGGTCTCAGGTTGGTTTGTGCACACTTCTCTATAGTTCCCTGGTTGAATGGTACAGCCATTTCTGTTGTTTCCTGGTTGGATGATGCACCCATATGTATAGTTCCCTGGCTGGATGATGCTCCTCTCACTCTCTTGGACTTTTTGGATGATGCTCCTCTCAGTGTCTTGGCCTCGTTTAATGATGCAGGCATCTCTGCCATTCTCTGGTTGGATGATGTACCCATATCTATAGATCTCTGGTTGAATGATGCACCCATCTCTATTGGCGCCCGACTGGATGATGAAGCCAACTCTATCATTCCTTGGTTGGATAATGCAGTCATCTCTCTTAATGTCTGGTCAGATGATGTCCCCATCTCTCTCATTGCAAGACTGGATGATCCACTTCTCACTGGCTTCAACTGACTGGATGTCACCAGAGATGAACTCCACTGATGGTTTTCCTGCTGGGTCTGAAGTTTGTCTCGCTGATTTTGAAACCACATCTGCGATGAAGAAAAGATGGTTTTGGATCTCTTTAAAAACAATTCATCTTTTAAAAATGTATTTTAATATATATTATACATAAATGTATGCATCATAATATATTTATTGGGGTATTTTTTGAGGCAGGAATTCTCTGTGCTATTCTGGAACTGTGTAGATCAGGCTATCCTTCGATTCACAGATATGCACCTGCCTCTGCCTCTTGAGTACTGGGATTATAGGCTGTGACACCATGTTTGGCTGTTTTAAAATTGTTATTTTTATTACGTATCTGTGCACATGATTGGAGTGTCCATGGAGCCCAGAAGAGGGCATTTGATCCCCTGGACCTGGTGTTACAGCTGGCTGTGAATATGGATGCTGGGAATTAAACCCACAGCTATTACAGCAACAGCCAGAGCTGTGAACCACTGAGCCTAGTCTCCAGCCCCAGCAATTCTTCCCTCATTCAGTTCTTTTTTGAGACAGGGTGAGTAGGTTCTGTGCCAGGGATAGAACTCAAGGCTTTGTAGTCATGGCAATCACTCTACCAACGAAACCCATCTCCATTTTACTTAGCCTGAGAGCACATAAATAAAAGGAGAAGTTCAGAGGACAACTGTTTGATCCTTAGGAATGGGATTTGGGTGTGAAAAGCCAGTAACTAATCTCCTCATATTTATCTACATAGGTTCTTTCTAGCCTCTCATGTCCTGGATCCGGGAGGGTAGGTGGTGTGGGATTCTCAGGGGCGGAAACAGCATTATCCAACCGTAGGTCACAAGGCACTAAGGCAAGATGGCCCAGACTGTCAAGGACAATATTCTGAGCCATGTGCAGTGACACACAGCTGTGAGCCCAGCACTTGGAGGGGGAGGCAGAAAGGTCAGGAATTGAAAGTCATTTTCAGCTGTGTAAGTTTGAGTCCAGCCTGGGCTACATATGACCTTATCTCAAATAAAATAAAATAAACTGTGAAAAAGAACCCAATCAATCTCAAGTGCACTGTTTTATCCACACAACACAAGAGAATATAGGAACAGCCACCCTCAAGAAATGGTCTTATTTAGCCCTGTGGTCTGGAGTCAGAAAGGCTTGGGTTCACACTGCAGATACTATATTTACATTCTTCTATGGGAGTCTTAGTCTACCTAAATAAAATGAGTAGTCATGAAAATAAAACCACCCAGTGTCTAGCATCCATGTCTGGATAATACCACTGTCAATAAACAGGAACTGTTAGAAATATTGAAGGTAAGAGGGGCAGTGGTGGCTCAAGCCTCTAATCCCAGTACTTTGGAGGCAGAGGCAGTGCTGCAAAGTGAATCCCAGGACAGCTGGGACTATTACAAAGAGAAATCATGGCTCAATATATATATTGAAGATGAGCCATGGAGGTCCTCACCTCTAATCTCAGGATTTGGCAGGCAAAGGCAACTCTATAAATTTGGGGCCACCCTGATCTAAATAGCAAGTTCCAGGCCTGCCAGAGAGACCCTGTCTCAAGAGTAAAGTTATACCAGTGTATGCTTGAAAACTAAGTATGGTGGGTTATAATCCCAGCACTGGAGAGGCAGAGGAAGGTAGATCTCTGTTCCAGACTAGCCTGATCTACAGACAGAGTTTCAAGACAGCCAGGACTACACAGAGAAACCCAATCTTGTAAAACCAACCAAACAAACAAACAACAACAACAAACAAACAAACAAACAAACAAAAACGACGGGAAAGAAAGGGATGGGACAGGAGAGAGGGTGGCATTGCTGCTCTAGCAGAGGACTCAGGTTCAGGTCCCAGCACTCAACACCTGGATCTCTGGCTCCATGGGATATGGCAACTTCTTTGAGGTGGCCTCCTCAAGCACCAGACATACACTTGGTGCACATACAGACAGGCATGCATACACATAGATAAAACAAGTTTAAAACTTGAAGTGACAACAGCCCCTCCTACTTGACTACCGGGAGCCACACACTTCACACACAAACCTTCACCACTACTTCCTTAAGCTGGAGCCTTGTAGCCAGTTCCCGGGTCTCCTCATCCGATCGCAACATGTTGTTGTTGAAGGCCTCTTGCAACACCCTGATTTGTTCCACACTGATTATGGTGCAATATTGGTGACCATGCTGGGGCTGTCCTGCAGAGGGAAGAGACGAGAACACCTTTGTTTTAAAACTGTTCCTTTGGTTGGTTTTCGTTTGTTTGTCTGTTTTGTTTTATTGGTTTTGGTTTTCCTTTCCGTTTTTTGTTTGTTTGTTTTTTAGTATTTAGACATGGTTTCTGTTTGTATCTTTGCACCTTTCCTGGAACTCACTCTGTAGACCAGGCTGGCCTCAAACTCACAGAGATCCAACTGGTTCTGCCTCCCAAGTGCTGGGATTAAAGGCATGTGCCACCTCTGCCCAGCTATTTTGTTTTTTTCCAGATAGGTTTCTCTGTGTAACTCTGACTGTCCTTGAACTTGATCTGTAGACCAGGCTGGACTCAAACTTACAGAGATCCTCAACCTGCCTCTGCGTCCTCCTCCCAAGTGCTGGGATCACAGGCAAGCATCACCACCACCAAGCACATTTTAAAAATTCTTAAATCATATTCATTTTTGTATCGTATGTGCATGCACACACATACCACAGCACACATGTAGATGTTGGGAGACAATAGGCAGGACCTGGTTCTCTTTCTACCATGTGAATCCCAAGAACTGAACTTGGGTCACCAGACTTGGTGGCAGCACATTTACTCACAAGCTATCTGGGCAGATTATAATGAAACATGCCAATGAGCTCAGCACTTGGGAGGCCGAGGCAGGCAGGTCAAGGGATTAATATGACCAATAATCCAATGAAAAACTACTCAACATCTCTAGAAATTAGGAAAACACAAATAAGAACTACAACAGTGTTTTTGGAAAGATGGGTCAGTGGTTACCAATACCTTCGTGCCCTTGTGGAGAACAAGAACTCAGTTCCCAGCCCTGACTGTGTAAATGCTACTGCCTGCCTTTCTCCAGCCTCTGAGGTCACTTGCACAAATACACTTATGCACAGATGTGCAGATTAACATAGTTAAAAAATAACGAAGCAGAGCTGGGGAGGTAAACACTCTACCAACTGACCTATTTGCTGCTCTTGCAGAGGACCCCAGTTTGGATCCTTGAACCGACATGGTGCCTCCCAATCATCCATGACTCAGGATGCAGAGGATCCGATGCACACTATGTTGGTATTTGATTTGTGTGGAAATGTGATGATATTTGAATGGTAGTTCATAAATAAATTTAACTGGGCTTCACAGCTAATAGCAAGCCATAGCAGAAGTCTGGCAGTGGTGGCACATGCCCTTAATCCTGATCACATGACAGGCAGACGTCTGTGTGTTCAAGGATACCACCAGCATGCAGACACACACCTTAAATCTCAATACCAACCATAGACACCTGAAGGTCTGCGTTTGGCTATGTGTTTGTTGTTGAATAAGACCATGACATATACAGCCCCTGATCTCCTTGAGCACTACACACACACAGAGTGCACAGACACAGGTGCAGACCAACACTCTGTACAGAAAGTGACTAGTCATCTTGGTTTGCTACTGGATTACATCTGAAATTAGCTAAAATTCAAGCAGATGGGCACATCTGTGAGGGATTTTTGTTTTAAATTAGATTACTAGAGATACAAGACCCACTCTACATCCAAATTATTTGATGTTAGGAAACCCACCTGGCCAGCACTCGAGGAAACAGAAGTAGACATTTCTCTGTGAATCTGAGGCCAGCCTGGTCTACATAGCAAGTTCCAGAACAGCAACTATTATATAAAGACCATCTCTCAAAAAATATAATAAAAATAAAAAAGAAAGAAAGAAAAGAAAAGAGAAGAGAAGAAAAATGAGAGACAGAGACAGAGCCGGGGAGACAGAGAGAAAAGGGCTGGGCAGTGATGGCACATGCCTTTGATCACAGAATTTGAGACATGGAAGCAGACACGGGTCTCTAGGAGTTTGAGGCCAGCCTGACTACTCAGAAACCCTCTCTCAAAAATCCGAAAAAAGGCAGGGCGGTGGTAGCACATGCCTTTAATCCCATCACTTGGGAGGCAGAGCAGGGCGGATCTCTGGGAGTTCGAGGACAGCCTGGGCTACCAATTGAGTTCCAGGAAAACCTCAAAGCTACACAGAGAAACCCTGTCTTGAAAAAAAAAAAACAGGAAAAAGAAGAAAGAAGGGAAAGGGAACACCACAGAAAAGAGGTGGAAGGTGTCTTGGAGACCAAAGTAAGGCAGTAAATATGATCCACTGTGTATAAAATAGGAGACTAGTTATTTTGTACTATTAATACTAATGGATATTACAATTGTTTTTAAAATTGTAGTGCAGTAAATGAAAAATTATATATATACATTGAGCTGAGGATCGAACCCAGGGCCTTGTACTTGCTAGGCAAGCACTCTACCACTGAGCTAAATCTCCAACCTCACATTTTAATCTTGCAAGTGAGTCCAGTTTGCTTCCCAGCACCCATGACCTCCGGCTCACAAGGGATTCCCTCACCTTCTTCTGGCCTCCAGAAACACTTGAAACCACCCCCACACAGACACATACTTGTAATTAATTAAACTGTTTGAACAGAGGCTGGGGTATGGCTCCGCAGTAAAGCCCTTGCTTAGCAGGGCAGCGCCTTGGGAGCCTTGGAAGGCAAAAGAAATAAAAGGAGCTGGGTGGCGGCCTACACCTGTAATCCCAGCACTCGGGGAGTCAGAGGCAGGTGGATCTCTGTGAGTTCCAGGCCAGCCTGGTCTACAGAGCTAGTCCAGGACAGGCTGTAAAGCGACAGAGAAAACCTGTCTCGAAAAAAAAAAAAAAACAGAAAGGAAGGAAGGAAGGAAGGAAGGAAGGAAGGAAGGAAGGAAGGAAGGAAGGAAGGAAGAAAAGAAGATAACACAGTGCCAGAGGTTATGAAAGGCCTGGAGAACCTGGAATCCGTGGCGCTGACAGGATCTAGCTGTGGACCCCAGGTTGGACACCCCCATTTGCAGCACCCAAAGCCGTCAGCACCCTAGTCCCCATCCAGCCTCCCGCCCGTCTCTCACCTGACATGGAATTCCTCAGAGCAGCAGATTCCCTCCAAGTCTGCGCCAGCAGCGATGCAGGGACCGGAAATTTCAAGAAACTCATCTTCCCAAACCCTCTCTAACCGGGGAGGGATAATCCTCTCAGGTGCGAGCTCTGCACAACTTCTTTTGCCTTGGTTATTCCATAGGACGCCGGTCAAAAAAACGTAAACTCTAAATTCCTTCCAAGTGTGGAAGAAGCAGAACGGTAGTGACAAAAGCTAGCTACAACCCTGCGTGGTAGCCCGTGATGGCTGTACTGGGGACGCTGAGGCAAGAAATGCAAGATCAAGGAGGGACTTCCGTACAAAGTGAGGTAGCCTGGGCTCTTATGCTGTGAGGATGTCTCAAAGGAATTTTCTTAACTGAGAGGTAGGCGGGGCGAAACACACCCATAATCCCAACATCCAGCAGGCGGAGGCGAATGGATCTCTGCTTGATCCAGCACAGTTACATTGACGAATCCTTTCCCCCAAATGACTGATTAAATGCAGAGAACGTTAAGATATAAATAGATATTCGAAAAAGGGGAAAAATCTTCACTGGAGACAGGAACCCACTTTGCAGTTTACCTGACATGGAACTCAGACCTGTAGCCGAAGTTGATCTCAAAATCACAGATCGGCCTGCCTCTGCCTCTAGAGTGCTGGGGTTAAAGGGATCGAAGGTGTGTGCAACAATGTCTGATATGATGAACATTTTTAAAATTTTCTTTAAGGCTCAGTTTGCCTGTTTTTTGTTTGTTTTCCCTTATTTCCAGTGTGCTTAGTGACATATCTTTTCATTTTGCCTTTTGTTTTGTTTGTTAGGCAGGACTACTTTGTGTACCCCTGGCTGTCTTGGAACTTGTTCTGTGGATCAGGCTGCCCTTGAACTCACAGAGCTCCACCTGCCTCTGCCTCTGGAGTGCTGGGATTAAAGGCGAGCACCACCACTCTCACAGCCCCAGCTCACCCCACCCTCAGAGCTTAGAGATGAAGGTAAGAAACCACAAAGTGTTACAAATCCAGACAGCAAATGCCACAGTGATGGCTAACGTCATGTTGATGGCTAACTATGTTTAAAGGTTTAAAATTACTGTGGTTAAGACAAATATAAAGTGCTGGGCAATGGTGGTGCATAACTTTAAACCCAGTACTTGGGAGACAGGCAGGCAGACCCTTAGTTCCAGGCCAGCCTGTGTGGTGATAGTGTGTCCTCCAATATATTGTGCACCCTAATAAACTTATCTGGGGTGAGATCACAGAACAGCCACTAGACAGACATAGAGGACAGAAAATGTTGGCACACCACCAGGCATAGTGACATACACCTTCAGATCCAGGAAGTGATGGCAGAAGGCAGAAAGGTATACAGTGTGTGAGTACCAGGAACTAAGCTGGGTAAGTGTTTAGGCTTTTAGCAGCAGTTCAGCTGAGATCCATTTGGATGAGGACACAGAGGCTTCCAGTTTGAGAAAACAAGATCAGCTGAGCAGTTGGCAAGGTGAGTTTAACTGTGTGTGTTCTGTCTCTCTGATCTTTCAGCATCCACCCCAGGACTTGGCTCTGGGTTTGTTGATTATTTAATGAGACCATTTAGAGATTCTTTGTACAAGCCTAGTCAACAGAGGGAGTTCCAGGACAGCCAAGTCTATACAGAGAACTTGGTCTGAAAAACAAAACATAAACAATGGTAATACTTTAAAAGTGAAAATAATCCGGATGGTGGTGGTGGTGGCAGTGGCGGGGGGCGGCGGCGGCGGCGGCAGTGGCATTGGCGGAGGCACACACCTTTGATCCCAGCACTTGGGAGGCAGAGCCAGGAGGATCTGTGAGTACAAAGCCAGCTCGAACAGATCCAGATCCAGGACAACTGCCAAAACAACACAGAGAAACTCCGTCTTGAAAAACAAAAACAAAAACATAAAAGTGCTCTTCCAGAGGTCCTGAGTTCAATTCCCAACAACCACAAGGTGGTACACAACCATCTGTAATGAGATCTGACACCTTCTTCTGTATACATAACAAATAAATAAATCTTTAAAATGGAATTTGTCAAATGCTAATGGACTAGACTTTGTTAGTGTGATTATTGCCCATATATATTTGTATATAGGTATTGTACTTACTATATATAGTTTTTCTATGTTAGTTAGCACCCTTGCTTTTTGTTTAGACAAAAAGGGGGAAATGTGTGATATTTTGTTTGTGTTCTGACAAATAAAGGTTGCCTGCAGATCAGAGAGCAGTGCTAGCCACTAGTTAACCAAAGAGGCCAGGCAGTGGTGGCACACACCTTAATCCCAGCACTTGGGATGAGGAAGCAGGAAGATCAGGAGTTCAAAGCCACCTTGGCCTACATGAGATTGAATCATTCTGAAAGAGAAACAGATCCAGAAGGTGGGAGCTCACACCTTTAATCCCAGCACTAGGGAGGGGACAGGAATGTAAGGCAGGTAGAGATAGAATCTGTCTCATTCAATCTGAAGATTTGTAGAGACAGGAAGCCTCCTTTGATCTGAGATTTGGTAGAGTTAAGATCTCTGGTGGCTGGCTGCTTTGCTTCTCTGAGCTTTCAGCTTTCACCCTCAATATCTGACTCTAGGTTTTTATTGTTGAGGCTAGCTAGGATCTTGTACCATGTGCTGGGAACTGAACCTGGGTCCTCTGCCAGAGCATGTCTTCTGTATCTCCCTCTCTCCCTCCATTCCCACTCTCTCCCAGTCTCTTTCTATTTGTTTTTCTAGACAGGGTTTTTCTGTGTAGCCTTTGTTGTCCTGGAACTTGCTGTATAGACCAGACTCACAGTCCAGCCCCCTGCTCCCATCCGTCCAGCACTCTCATCTGAACCAGATCTCCCATCCAGCCCAGAGCTTCCATCTGGACCAAAGAGAGGCTCCTTAAATCTGTCACCTCTGTCTGGACCAAGTGCACTGATAAGACTAAGAAGGAGTCCATCAGGCTATAGGCAGACGTCAAGGCAGAAGTACATACAACAAAATAAAGAGCAATGCATCATCACTAGAATCTAGCCCTTCTCCAACAGCTAGACCTAAACATCACAGAATGGAAGAAGCAGAAGAAAACAACCTTATTAGTAACATCTTTAAGAGGCTAGAGCCTTATATAGAAGAAATCAAAAATAAAGTAGAGAAACAGACAAACAAAAAATGCGAAGAATCCTATAAAAAACTAGAGGAAAGGACAAATAAAGCAAAGAAAACAATAAGTCCCTGAAAGAAAATCATGAAAAAGCAACGAAACAGTCCAAGCCCTGAAGAGGGAAATAGAAAAAATGAAGAAGACACTAGCAGAAGGAATGCTGGAAATAGAAATTCCTTCCTTCCTTCCTTCCTTCTCTCTTTCTCTCGTTGTTTGTTTCTTTTTTTTGTTTTTGTTTTTGTTTTTAGGGTTTTTTTTTCCCGAGACAGCTTTAGAGCCTGTCCTGGAATAGCTCTGTAGAACAGGCTGGCCTCAGGAACTAACAGAGATCCACCTGCCTCTGAGAATATTAATCTGCAATAGACAAGAAGTTACACAGTCAGGGCTGAGAACTGAACTCTTGTTCTCCACAAGGGCACAAAGGTATTGGTAACCACTGAGCCATCTTTCCATCCCACTGTTGTAGTTCTTATTTGTGTTTTCCCAATTTCTAGAGATGTTGAATAGTTTTTCATTGGATTATTGGTCATATTAATCCCTTGACCTGCCTGCCTCGGCCTCCCAAGTGCTGAGCTCATTGACATGTATCACCATGATCTGCCCAGATAGCTTGTGAGTAAATGTGCTGCCACCAAGTCTGGTGACCCAAGTTCAGTTCTTGGGATTCACATGGTAGAAAGAGAACCAGGTCCTGCCTATTGTCTCCCAACGTCTACATGTGTGCCGTGGTATGTGTGTGCATGCACATAGGATACAAAAATGAATATGATTTAAGAATTTTTAAGATGTGCTTGGTGGTGGTGATGCTTGCCTGTGATCCCAGCACTTGGGAGGAGGAGTCAGAGGCAGGTTGGGGGTCTCTGTAAGTTTGAGTCCAGCCTGGTCTACAGATGAAGTTCTAGGACAGCCAGAGATACACAGAGAAAACTGTCTGGAAAAAACCAAAACAGCCAGGCGGCGGTGGCACATGCCTTTAATCCCAGCGCTTGGGAGGCAGAACCAGTTGGATCTCTGTGAGTTCAAGGCCAGCCTGGACTACAGAGTGAGTTCCAGGAAAGGTGCAAATCGAAAAAGAGTAACCCTGTGTTGAAACTAAAAAAAAAAAAAAAAAAAAAGAAAAAAGAAAGGAAAAAAAAAGAAAAGAAAACCAAAACCAATAAAACAAAACAAGGAAACAAACCAAAACCAACCAAAACAACAGTTTTAAAACAAAGGTGTTCGAGTCTCTTCCCTATGCAGGACAGCCCCAGCATGGTCACCAGTATTGCACCATAATCAGTGTGGAACAAATCAGGGCATTGCAAGAGGCCTTCAACAACAACATGTTCCCATTGGATGAGGAGACCCGGGAACTGGCTACAAGGCTCCAGCTTAAGAAAGTAGTGGTGAAGGTTTGTGTGTGAAGTGTGTGGCTCCCGGTAGTCATGTAGGAGGGGCTGTGTGAGGGGGGTGTTGTCCTCACTTCAAGGTTTAAACATTGTTTTATCTATGTGTATGCATAGACAGCACAGAGAATTTGTATCTCAAAAAATACCCCAATAAATATATTATGATGTATACATTTATGTATAATATATATCAAAATACACTTTTAAAAGATGAATTGTTTTTAAAGAGATCCAAAACCATCTTTTCTTCATCGCAGATGTGGTTTCAAAATCAGCGAGACAAACTTCAGACCCAGCAGGAAAACCATCAGTGGAGTTCATCTCTGGCGACATCCAGTCAGTTGAAGCCAGTGAGAAGTGGATCATCCAGTTTTGCAATGAGAGATTTGGGGGCATCATCTGACCAGGCATTAAGAGAGATGACTGCATTATCCAACCAAGGAATGATAGAGTTGGCTTCATCATCCAGTCAGGCGCCAATAGAGATGGGTGCATCATTCAACCAGAGATCTATAGATATGGGGGTACATCATCCAACCAGAGAATGGCAGAGATGGCTGCATCATTAAACCAGGCCAAGACACTGAGAGGAGCATCATCCAAAAAGTCCAAGAGAGTGAGAGGAGCATCATCCAGCCAGGGAACTATACATATGGGTGCATCATCCAACCAGGGAACTACAGAGATGTGCACATTATCTAACCAGCAATTGAGTGAGATGATTACATTATCCAACCAGGTAACGATAGACTTGGCTTCATCATGCAACCAGGGAATTAGAGAGATGGATGCTTCATCCAACCAGCGAACTATACAGATGGTTACATCATCCAACCAGGGAACAATGGAGATGCCTGCATCATCCAACCAAGTATCTATTGAGATGGCTACATCATCCAGCCATGCGATAAGTGATTTGGATGCATCTTCCAACCATGCAATGATAGAGATGGGTGAATCATCTAACCAGGCATTGCAAGACATGATTGCATTATCCAACAAGGTACCGATAGACATAGCTTCATCATGCAACCAGGGAATTAGAGAGATGGATGCTTCATCCAATCAGTAAACTAAACAGATGGCTGCATCCTCCAACCAGGGAACAATGGAGATGGCTGCATCATCCAACCAAGTAACTATGGAGATGGCTGCATCAACCAGCCATGCAATGAGTGATTTGGATGCCTCTTCCAACCCTGCAATGATAGAGATGGGTGCATCATTTAACCAGGCATTGCGAGAGATGATTGCATTATCCAACCAGGTAACGATAGACTTGGCTTCATCATGCAACCAGGGAATTAGAGAGATGAGTTCATCATCCAACCAGGGAAGTATACAGAAGGGTGCATCATCCACCCATGGAACTACAGAGATGACTGCATCATCCAACTAGGCAACAAGAGATTCAGGTACATCATCCAACCAGGCCAAGTCAGTAAAGAGAGCACCATGCAAGCAGGTGAAATCCCTGAAAGATGGTAAGATCTTGGCACCAAAGATTGACTATGCTCAGCTACTGAGTACTAGAAGCTCAGCAAACAGTAGCCAGGAATCCTAGAAGAATGTTGGGCCAAATCAACCAGAAGAGGATGATTCCTCTGCAGTGAAGGCCCTGAAGCATTCTGAGCTTTTGGAGATCTACCTGGGGTTGATCCACCCTCCTGGGGCATCCATAGACGTTGACATAGACACATTAATGAAAATGTATTCATTGCCTGGGGATGATGACCCCAAAAGCATTGATAAGTCTCTACCCAGTACTCATTGACTTAGGCAGAGAGGCTGGATTGACCTACAAGCCCATCTATAGCCCTGAAGAAAGATGTGAAAATTAAATGTTTGGAGTTCTGGGGCTGGATACAAGTCTCAGGAGTTAAGAGCACTGACAGTTCTTCCAGATTTTCTGAGTTCAATTCCCAGCAACCACATGGTGGCTCACAACCACCTGTTAGGAGATCGGGTTCCCTCTTCTGGCCTGCAGGGACACATGCAGACAGAAGATGGTACACAGAACAGATAAATTAAAAAAAAAAAAAAAACGTTTGGAGTTTTTCAGAGGGAGGATACCAGAGTGCAGCTCTCATGCTCTCCTCTTGGCTGAGTCCCAAACTGCCTCTTGAGGGAATTAACAGCACAGGGGGAGTGGAGGCCCCACAGGCCTGAGTAGGTGCTGGGCAGTTCTAGAATCCCTGCCCTTGCTAACTCTAGCCTACAAAACAGGTGCATTGATGAAACCTGCTGTGGTGGTTGAATGAAAATGGCCCCCATTGGCCACATGCTTAGTGCTTGATCCTCAGTCAGTTGAACAGTTAGTGAAGGATTAGGAGGCGGGCCCTTGTTAGAAGTGTGTCACTGAGGGTGGGTGTTGAGGTTTCAAAAGCCCATGACAGGTCCAGTCTCTCTGCCTGCTGCCTGAAGATCAAGACATAAAGCTCTCAGCTCCTGCTCCAGCACCATGCCTGTCTGCTTCCCCCATAATGATTGTGGACTGATTCCCTGGAAGCGTAAGGAAGTCCCAATTAAATGCTTTTATCAGAGCTGCCTTGGTCATGGTGTCTCTTCACAGCAATAGAAGAGTAACTGAGACACCTGCCTTCTATTTATTTATTTTTCCTGTGCTGAGGCTAAAGTTCAGGGCCTCTAGCATGGAGACATGGTTATACTACCATGGGGCCACACCCTCAGCCCCTTACTGGGGGAATCTAGGTGGGGACTCTACTGCTGAGCTAAACACCCAGCCCTTCACTGGTGTATTCTATGAAAGTCCTTTACCCCTGAGCCATGACACTAATACACATTCATTGTTCCTGGAAGGAGTATGTTTCTGAGTGTTCTGACATTTATAGTTTCCATCTGAGAGCCTGAATTCTAAACCTTGATCTGAAAGGCTATAGTGTAAGCATTGCAGCTTGGATGGAAAGGAATCCTCCAGTTGAAGCCAAGGTATACCACAAAGTCACACTGCATAACCAACCTCATATGAGAGACTTGGAAGGGAAAAACCCAGGAGGGTGGCTGCCTTTCCTTGGGCGAGAAACAGCAGGGAACTGAGCAGAAGGCAGGGCTTATACAGAGTTTCTTGGGCAAGGGGTGGAACTTTCCAAGGTGTAGATTGTTGAGATTTTCAGCCCAGAGACTGGGTGTTTTACTGTGTAGGGTGGAGGCAGAGTCCAGGCATTAGGGCAGTAAGAGTGTTCTGGGGGTAGAAGCTGGCAGTTGGATCAGGTCACAGGTAAGGGGCAATGTCAGAATACTTCCTGGTAAATCAGGGTGTCAAAGCCCTTATCACCATTAGGATATAATCAGGAGTTGCTGGCCTCTGCCTCTGTTGCTTGGGGCTGATAATTCTGTAATAGCAACTGATTAAGAGTTTGGTTAGAAATCTTTCCGATCTGTTGTTGAAATCTAGAGGAGCAGTTTATAAGTCATGGTACTAGTATTAAGAGAAGGAGGAGAAAGGGCATTAAATGTAACATTCAATTAATTCCATATTGGACTGTCTGTCAGGGAGTCACTGGTCAGAGTCATCGAGCTCTTTTGTATGTTTTTTGGAGGACAGTGTGAGCTACACACAGAGAAACCTTCTTTCAAACCAAACCAAACAAAACCAAACCAAACCAAACAAACAAAACCCAAAAACTTAAGAAGCAGGAGTCCCCTCCTAACAAGAAAATTTAAGATCTCCAAAGAAGACAGGTGGAACACAGCTCAGACAAATCAACCTGGAGTGTGATAATGCTAAACACTGGGAAAAACTGCCCCATGCCTCACCTGCCACCAGGAACCTGCACAAACTGAGGACACTGTTACATTAACTGCTGTCAAATAAGACAAACTTTCCCAAGTTCTTCCTCTAGGGGAAAATTCAGACCTGAGGCTGACCAGCCTAAGGTGTGCAGCACTTTGGGACATCTAGAGACTGACTACTGCTTCTGCAATGAACCACGTAAGCCTCAAATGACTTTCTAAGTAAGTGGATGTCATTTTAATTGCTATAACAATTAAGTTATACTTCCTACTCAAATTTATCCTTCTCAGATCTCTGAGGCCATTGATGACTGACTGTAGCTTTAACAGCAAACACCCAGCTGCCTGGTTAGACTGATACATGTGTACATGCTGACAGGCTTCAGTCTAACCAAAGTTTTGAGTTTCTCAAGGTTATGACGAACAGACAAGTACATTATGTAGGTCAAGGAAAGTAAATGGTACAGGATATGACAGTTCAAAAAATGGGTTAATATCTAAAGTATAAACGTTTAAGTAAGTCATGAAAGTTTAAGGAAGTCATTTATGGGTCTGGGAAAGTAATTTAATATTAATTAATTAATTAATTAATTAATATATATCAATCACACTTGCAGTCAAGTTAGCATTGAAACCTTTGTTTCAAGGTCAAACGAAGATATATTTAAAATAGACAGGTGGTCTTCAACACTTCAGAGGTCTATGGAATATGGCATTTAAGGAGTTTTAATAATATAAGGTTCTATTTGTTTTTTAAATGACAATGAGGCATATCTGCTCCTGGCAGCCTTAATCTGCTTCAAAGAAGGTGATAGACAGTGAAGAAACTCTATATGGAGCTTAATTTCTTAATGGGAAAGGTTAGTCCCTCAGAAAGAAAATGCCCCTGCCTCAACTACTGTCCAAATTGGACAAACAGGACAGAAAAGAAAGTCACTGCAGAACCTTGCCAAGACAAGGTGGACCATTCCTTAAAAATTCCACTTCACAGAAAAGTCTGTCAGATATTCTAAGCCTGTAGGCCAAAGATGGATGCCCCAACTTTGCAGCGGAACCTTGGATGACTGTCCAGGCAGCCAGCACTTTCTGTCATTTCTTATTTTTGAAAGTTGTTTGCTCTACACTTCCTGTTTACTCTGCTAATATTATATCCTTGTCAGGTCTCTGATGGAGTTGAAGACTTTATAGTTATAGTTTTCTTTTTCTAACACATTCAGAAAAGTCACAAAATAGATGTAAATTGTAAAAGGTTGAGAGATATCAAAAAACAGTTTTGGGTTTGTATGGTAAGTTAGGATAGACAGTGAATTAGGTACAACCCTTTGGACTCATCAAGATAGAATAGCTAATGGAGTATTTTCTCTGAATTTGTCAAATGCTAATGGACTAGACTTTGTTAGTGTGATTATTGCCCATATATATTTGTATATAGTTATTGTACTTACTATATATAGTTTTTCTATGTTAGTTAGCACCCTTGCTTTTGGTTTAGACAAAAAGGGGGAAATGTGTGATATTTTGTTTGTGTTCTGACAAATAAAGGTTGCCTGCAGATCAGAGAGCAGTGCTAGACACTAGTTAACCAAAGAGGCCAGGCAGTTGTGGCACACACCTTAATCCCAGCACTTGGGATGAGGAAGCAGGAAGATCAGGAGTTCAAAGCCACCTTGACCTACATGAGATTGAATCATTCTGAAGGAGAAACAGATCTAGGAGGTGGGAGCTCACACCTTTAATCCCAGTACTAGGGAGGAGACAGGAATGTAAGGCAGGTAGAGATAGGATCTGTCTCATTCAATCTGAAGATTTGTAGAGACAGGATGCCTCCTTTGATCTGAGATTTGGTAGAGGTAAGAAGTCTCTGGTGGCTGGCTGCTTTGCTTCTCTGAGCTTTCAGCTTTCACCCTCAATATCTGACTCTAGGTTTTTATTGTTAAGGCAGGCTAGGATCTTGTTCCATGTGCTGGGAACTGAACCTGGGTCCTCTGCCAGAGCATGTCTTCTGTATCTCCCTCCCTCTCTCCCTCCCTCCCTCCCCACTCTCTCCCAGTCTCTCTCTGTTTTTCTAGACAGGGTTTTGCTGTGCAACACTGGCTGTCTTGGAACTTGCACTGCAGTCCAGGCTGGACTAGAACTCACAGAGTTCTGCCTGCTTCTGCCTCCTGAATGCTGGAATCAATGGCTTCCAGCATCTCTTAACTGCAGAACCATTGCTCCAGCCCTGGCCTGTTACTTGGCTTCAGAGAACCAAATGCAGTGCCAGTCAGCACCACGGATAGAACCCCAGATTGTGCTGGGTTTGAGAGAGTGGGGCAGCAATCTCAGCATAGTGTCACAGAGCAGAGTTCAATTCAGGTTATCCTTCTGACCTTAATGTGTGTACATGCTCGCACACACTCTTGAACCCTGGGTGCTGGAGTCAGTAACTCAGACTTCTTTGTTGTTTTGGAGACAGGACTTCTCTATATAGCCCTGATTTTCCTGGAACATACTGAGTTAACTATATCAACTCACAGATATATGAGTGCCTCTGCCTCTTGAGCACTGGGATTAAAATCCTGCATCACTACATCTGGCTTCTCAGACCGTTTTATCTGAGATATAACTTTTGAATATCACCAGCAGTAAACAGTTGAGAGAAAGATTCATATAAGTAATAGAGGTGGGTGTGACATTTTGTGACTGTTATCCCAGCATCCAGGTCAGGCTTGGCAGCAAGGGCCTTCACTCACTGAGCCATCTCACTGCCTCTCCCAACCCCCTCCTTTTTTTTACATTTTGTAAAATTTTATTGACGAATAATTCACATAGTATATAATTTGCCTGTTTACACAATTTCCTTTCTTTTTTAAGATTGATTTATTTATTATGTACACAGAAGAGGGTGCCAGATCTCATGACAGAAGGTTGTGAGCCAACACGTGGGTTCTGGGAATTGAACTCAGGACCTCTGGAAGAGCAATTGGTGCTCTTAACCTCTGAGCCATCTGTCCAGCCCCAGTGTGCACAATTTGATAGACTTTAGTCCAGCATCCTCATAGGCCCTTGACACCATCACCACTTTCTATTGTCAAATATTGTTGTCTTCAATTTCATACACACATATAATGTATGGTGATTACATTCCACCGTTTTTTTCTTTGATTCTTTCTTTTTTTTTCAGGACAAGGTTTCTCTCTGTAGTTTTGGTGCCTGTCCTGGATCACACTCAAGCCAGACTGGCCTTAATCTCACAGTGAAACACCTGGCTCTGCCTCTGGAGTGCTGGGATTAATGGGTGTACCACCACCTCCCAGTCCATCTTATTTTTTTAAAATTAATATAATATTTGCAATTGTAACCATTTTAAGTCACAATTCAGTGGTATGAATTACATTCAAGATATTAATTAGAGGAAGGGGGTGGTGGCACACACCTTTAATCCCAACTCTCAGGAAGTAGATCCAGGCAGATATCTGTGAATTTGAAGCCATCCTAGTCTACAAAGCGAAATCCTGGATTGGCACCAAAACTACACAGAGAAACTCTGACTCAAAAAACCAAAATGAAAAAAGATATTAATTACACTCACGATATTCATTAATAACACTCATGATATTAATTACATTTCATTATTCATTCGATAAGTATATTTATGATATTCATTAATTACATTAATTTTATGGATGTATTACATTTGTGATATTATGTCCTGTTACTACTCTCTGTTTGTGGGGCTTTTCCATCATACAAAACAGAAACTGTACTTAGGAAATCAGTGCTCTATATTCCTTTCTTCATCATCTTGGGGTAACATCTAATCTTTCTGTCTCTATGAATTTGTATATTCTATATATTTCCTTTTTGTTGAGACAGGGTATCTTCAAGTAGTTTTGGTGCCTGTCTTGGATCTCTCTGGACCTGGCTGGTGTCAAACTCATAGAGACCTAGTTGCCTCTGCCTCTCGATCCAGACTTCCCACTTTTAAAGTCTGCTTTTGTTTCCACTGTATGTATCATATGTGTGTGTGTCTGTGTTGCTATGTGCTTGTGGCTGTGAATGTCCATAGACTCCAGAAGAAGGTATTGGACTGTATTCTTTCTCACTGAGCCTTCTCTCCAGCTCCTTGTCCATTTATTTTGAAATGGAACTGTGACCCCCCAGTGGATAAAAGGCTGGTCTGATATACAAAGGTTCCTTCAACTGGATATCCACATGAGGTTTACAAGTCAGTATTCCAAGCATCTTCACAGATCAGCGCTGCCAGCTTCTAGAAGACCACCATGACTAGAGCCCATCAGAGCGGACCTGTTGACAATGCTAAGGCTTCCCCAGAGAATGAGGGGTTAGGGAAAGTCACTGGACACACACCTGACATGGCACATGATCCTCCCAGACAGTTGCCTGCCATTCTGCCCTAATTGTGGGACCTCTGGGTCTCAGCAGGTGTAGTGTATACAGTGTGAAGCTAGTGGAAGTGAACTCCATCCATGGGGATGGGGGAAGCCATCATCCAGTTAGGAGAGAATTGGCCCTGCTGCAGCCTTTGTAAGTAAACCCTCATCCATCCTGTGTAAACACTCCTCATAAACTCACAGATCGGCCTGGTTGATTTTGTTGGAATTGCAATTTGGATCATTGCTGGGCCCTTGCAGGTGGAAGATCATAATGAGAAGCAAACAGACCTCACAGGCCTGAAGAAATCAGGCCACACCCTTTGCCACTCTCTCCCTGGGACATAATTCAGAATCAAACTTCTGCTGTGGGCTGGATACACACGCCTACTCCAGAAGGGAGGGGCCTTTTGTTAGGATTATTCCCAGAAAAAAACATTATTTCTAGGAATGCCCTATTTACAATCCCTTTTTAGGTGACCTTGTTGGCCACAATTAAAACACCTGATTTTGTGAAATTTCTTCAAGCCTCTGGAGATTATATCTGCTCTGGAGAGGGCATCCTTTCCTAGTAAGGGAAAAGGGAGAGTCTGAGAGAACAAGGGAGCAAGGGAGGAGTCTAGAATGGTCTGGAGGGCTGTTTAAGTTTTCTGACTATGGGTGAGTGTGAGTGGGACCCCAACAATAGCATAGAGAGAAGGAAAGAAATCTGTGAAAGTTTTATAGACCTTAAATTACTTTCACCAACCCAAAAATGACTTCCTCGAACCTTCATGACTTACTTAAACTTTTATATCTTAGACATTAACCCATTTTTTGAACTGTCATATCCTGTACCAATTACTCTCCTTGACCTACATAATTTACTTGTCTGTTCATCATAACCTCTGGAGAGAGCACCTCATTGGGGGATTCGAAGCAGGGTTCTACCACTGAGCCACACACTACCCCTCATGGGAGATCCTAGGGAAATTCTCTACCACTGAGCCACACCCTCATCCCCTCTCTGGGGGATTCTAGGCAGGGCCTCTACCACTGAGCAACACCCCAGCCCCTTACTGGGGGATTCTAGGCAGGTTCTCTACCATGAGGCAGAAGGATCATGAGTCAGAGGCCAGATTAAAATTACACAGTATGATATTGTCCCAAGAAAGGCAGGATGGGGCTGAACATTCTCCACAAACCCCCCCAGCCTTCCCCCAGGCCAGGAAGCAACGTCAACCACCTGGGTGGAGTGCAAAACTAAAGATTAATTAATTGCCTGATTTTCAAAAATGCCTTTTGGAATCCTTAGCAATTTTCTTTCCAATAACCAGGGCTGCCTAGGACCTTGGACAAGATGTCTGGGATGGGCCATCTTCTTAGGTTGTTCATTTGCCCCCAGCCTCCATAAGTATGGGGAACATATGGTGCCATTGACAATCTCTCAAATGATCTACCCCGTCCTCTTTCTGTGTGTGTGTGTGTGTGTGTGTGTGTGTGTGTGTGTGTGTGTGTACATGGTGAACAAAAAATGAACATGTATGTACATGCAAGTGCAGGCTAAGGTTCAGCATGGGCTGAGTCTTCATCTTCAATAGCTCTCTATGCTATTATTTGAGGCAAGGTCTCTCACTGAATCTAAAGGTCACCGATGCAGTTAGCCTAGCTTGCCAGCTGGCCTTAAATATCCTCGTGACTCTACCCCCCAGTGGTGGGACCACCGGTGCAAGCCACACATGGCTTTTTATAAGGGCCGAGATACTCCAAGCTCACACGCTCATGCTTGCAGAGCAAATTACCAAACAAGTCATTTCTCAGACCCTAGATAGGTGTTCTGTTGTATCTTTTTTTGAGTGGTGGTGAGGACAGGACCCAGGATCAGGAACTACTACTGAATTACATCTCTAGCCATGACTTCTTGTTTGGTTTTGTTTGTTTCTTTGCTTGCTTGCTTGCTTGCTTGCTTGCTTATTTGTTTTTGAGAATCAGTAGCCCTGGCGTTTATGTCTGGAACTCATGGTGATTCCTTTGCCTCAGCCTCCCATGTGCTAAGATCATAGACATGCACCCCCTGGCTCCCAGCCCTTGGATTGGTGGAGGGGTGTTATAGGATTTATTTATTTTGTGTGCATGGGTCTTTTGCCTGCATGTATGTCTAAGCATCTAAGCATCATGTACATCCAGTGCCCTCAGAGTCCAGAAAAGTCTGTCAGATCTCCTGGAATTATAAATATTTGCAAACTGCTCTGTGTGTGCTGGGGATCCAACCAGGGTCCTCTACAAGAGCAGACAGTGTTCTTAACCACTGAGCCATCTCTCTATCCTAGAGAAACACAATCTGGCTTTGTAGCTCAGGTTGGTCTCAAACTGGTAATCCGACCTCCACTGCACATGCTGGGATTACAGCTGAGCTCCAGTCATGTGTGACTCTCTTTATTCTGCAGTCCTTACAGATCCCAAACAGCCCCCAACTACCCAGCGGTATCTCAAGTCACTCTTTTTCACTGCCCTTGGCTGGCATGTCTTTTTGTGTGCTGTGAATGTGTTGCTCTGATTTATCGATCAATAAAATACTGATTGGTCGGCAGGCCCTGCAGGAAGGCTCCCCTTTTCCAAGACTGCAGGCAGACCCTGCAGTCCAACACACTGCCCCCACACCCATCTGCTGGAGACCTCAGACACTTCCTGAGAATCAGAGACCAGCCCCAAGCTTCCATCCTGCCCTGGAACTCCCATCTGGACCAGAGACCAGAGGAACAAATAAGGAGACCCCAGCGAATACCTGAGACTCAGAGTCCACACCCTAGCTCCTATCCGGCCAGCACTATCATCTGGACCAGTGCGCCCATCTGGCCCAGAGCTTCCATCTGGACCATTGAGAGGTTCCCTAAATCTGTCAGCTCTCTGGACCAAGTAAACTGACAAGACCAAGAACGAACCCAAGAGGAGATGGGCAGAAGTCAAGGCAGAAGTATATACAACAAAATAAACAACAATACAACATCACCAGAACCTAGCCTGCTACGCCCACAGCTGTGACACCTGTGTAGCTGTAGCAAGTATGCCGCTGCGCTGGGGCCCAGCAGCTGAAGGGTTGAGGTTGGAGCTTCCCGGAGCGTGGCCTCAGGCGGTTCCCCCCACAATCAGCAATCGTCATGCAGCCTGAGGATCCCAGAAAGCCCTGGAGAACCAAATGGCCTTGACGACAGTCCTTGTTGGCACTAATCACGATCTTTCTCTGTATGTCTTATCTGTGTCTTCTCCAGTTAACAGCACGACCAGTACAGGTCAGCACCAACATGACTGACCCAGGTCACCTGTACCCGGAGCACCTCCGTTTATCAGACCAGTGTATAAGGAACCTCAAAAGACTTCCTCAAATACATCTCTGGGGTCGTTCCTGTTTAGAGTAGAGCAGCGCAAGCTCTTGTCAGAAACAGCCAGAGAGCCCAAAAATGAAAGTAAAAATAAAAATGTTACGAGGGAATAAACATAGCGTGCCAGACCCTTCTAGAGAGAAAGAGTTAGAGAAAATTCCCCAACACACACTTCCCGGGGGATATACACAGTACTTCTTAGGAGGGAGCTGGTGGACAGCCCCTAGGTGGACCCCCGAAGGTGGAAGTTACCTAGAGCCGCTCCCATATACAGGAAGTTATGATAAAGTTGGGAACAGATGGGTAAATTATGAAGAACGGCTTGGAAAGCAAATGGGCATATGATAGTAAAATATAACCCAGACTGGCAAGAGTTTGGCTCCCCACAGATGTGGTCACTGGTGCGAGACAGATTTCACAAAATTCTGAGATCATGCCCTCAGACAATAGCCACGGTGAACTCGCGCTGCGGAAGTGATACACAAAAATAGATATGGATGTCTCTTGTTATTGTTTCTTGCTGACTCTGAGTAATTGCAAAAAATAATGGCCTGATGTAACCCCCTGCCAAGTTCCTTGATTGTAAAAGTATATAAGCATTGCCTATACAGAAGTAAAATTGCAGCAGCACATCAACACATGTGTCTGTCTGTCATTCTCCTCACCGATTCCTGACTTCTCCTTGAGCCCTCATGGCTCCTCTGGGTGGTCTCGGCAGGTGCGCCTGAAAACTTGGACAGTAATAAGAAGTCAAACAACTAAATAAAGTAAACATCATGACAGGCTAGAGCTGAACATCACAGAATGGAAGAATAAGAAGAAAAACAACCTTATAAGTAACATCATGAAAGGCTAGAGCCTTATATAGAAGAAATAAAAAAATAAAGTGAGGAACAGACAAACAAAAATGGAAGAACGCTATAAAAACTAGAGGAAAGAACAATGAAAGCAGAAAGAAAACCAATGAAGTCCTTGAAAGAAAATCATGAAAAAGCAAAGGAGGCAATCCAAGACCTGAAGAGGGAAATAGAAAAAATGAAGAAGACACTAGCAGAAGAAGTGCTGGAAATAGAAAATCTGAGTAAACAAACAGGAACTTCAGAGGCAAGTATAACCAACAGAATGCAAGAGATGGAAGAGAGGATCTCTGGTGTTGAAGATATGGTAGAAGAAATAGATTCATCAGTCAAGAAAACACTAAAACCAACAAAGTCATGACCCAAGATGTCCAAGAAATTTTGGACACCATGAAAAGACCAAACCTACAAAGAATAGGGATAGGGGAAGGAGAAGAATACCAACTCAAAGGCACAGAAAATATATTTTACAAGATCATAGAAGAAAACTTTCCCAACTTAAAGAAGGAAATGCCTATGAAGATACAAGAAGCCTATAGAACACCAAACAGACTAGACCCCCAAAATGGTAGTAGTAGTGGTGCATACTTTTAATCCCAGCACTACAGAGGCAGAGCCAGGCCTTTCTCTGAGTTGCAGACCAGTCTGGCTTGAGTGATATCCAGGACTGACACTAAAACACAAGGATCATCCAATGACAGAGAAATGAATGAGATCTACATGAACAACCTGGACGACAGAGGGAGTAATGAAGCACAAGGTTTGAGGGAAAGAATGCTTAGGGGAGCAGGAGATCCCAGCTGGATCAAGAACAGAAAAAGAGAACAAGGAATAATAGACCATGATAAATGAAGACCACAGGATAACAGGAATAGGAAGAGTGATGGAGATGTCCCCAGAAATCCATAATGATATATCCACTGTAGTCTGCTGGCAATGGTCGAGAGAAAGCCTGATCTGACCTAGTCTGGTGATCAGATGGCCAAACACCCTAACAGTCATGCTGGAACTCTCATCTAATAAGAGAAGGCAGTGGATGCAGAGATCCTCTGCCAGGCCCCAGGTGGAGCTCCAGGAGTCCAATTGTCGAGAAAGAGGAGGGAGTGTAAGAATGTGAATTGTTGAGACCAAGATTGGAAAAGCACAGGGACAAATAGCCAAAAAAATGGAAGCACATGAATTATGAACCAAAGGCTGTGGAGCCACCAGCTGGATCAGGCCCTCTGGATAAGTGAGACAATTGAATAGCTTGAACTATTTGGGAAGCATCTTGGCTGTTGGACCTGGACCTGTCCTTAGTGCATGAGCTGGCTGTTTGGAACCTTGGGCTTACACAGAAACACTTTGCTCAGGCTGAAAGGAGGGGACTGGACCTGCTTGTACTGAATCCACCAGGTTTAAATGAATCCCCAGGGGAGTCTTGGCCCTGGAGGATATGGGAATGGAGGGGAGGGGGAAAGGTGGTGGTGAGGACGGGAAGCGAGTGGAAAGGGGAACCCATGGCTGATGTGTAAAATTAAAACACAAATATAATAATAAAAACATCAATGAAACAAAGAGTTGGTTCTTAGAAAAAAATCAACAAGATAGACAAACTCCTAGCCAAATTAAACAAAAGGCGAAGAGAGAGCAACCAAATTAACAAAATCAGAAATGAAAACGGAGACATAACACCAGACAACAAGGAAATCCAGAGAGTCATCAGGTCATACTTCAAAAACCTGTACTCCACAAAATTGGAAAATCTGGATGAGATGGACAATTTTCTGTATACATCCCACATACCAAAATTAAATCAAGACCAGAGAAACCATTTAAATAGATCAATAACCCCTAAAGAAATAGAAACAGTCATCAAAATTCTCCCAACCAAAAGAAGCCCAGGATCAGATGGTTTTGGTGCAGAATTCTACCAGACTTTCAAAGAAGAACTAATACCAATACTCCTCAAGATATTCTACATAATAGCAACAGAAGTAACACTACAAAACTATTTCTATGAAGCTACAATTACCCTGATACCCAAACCAAACAAAGATGCAACAAAGAAAGAGAATTACAGACCAATCTCCCTCATGAACATTGATGTAAAAATACTCAACAGAATATTGGCAAACTGAATCCATGACTACATCAAAAAAAAGTATCCATCCTGACCAAGTAGGTTTGATCCCACGGATGAAACGATGTTTCAACATATGAAAAATCCGTCAATATAATACACCATATAAACAAACTGAAAGAAAAAAACCACATGATTATCTCATTAGATGTTGATAAAGCCTTTGAACAAATCCAACACCCCTTCATGATAAAGTTCTTAGAGAGATCATGAATACAAGGAACATTCCTAAATGTAATAAAGGCAATTTACAGCAAGCCAACAGCCACTATCAAATGAAACGTAGAGAAACTCAAACTGATGCCACTAAAGTCAGGATCAAGACAAGGCTGTCCCCTCTCCCCATATTTATTCAATATAGTACTAGAAGTTCTAGCTAGAGCAATAAAGACAACAAAAAGAGATCAAAGGGATACAAATTGGAAAGGAAGAAGTCAAACTTCCATTATTTGCAGATGATATGATAGTATACGTAAGTGAACCCAAAAACTCTACCAGGGAATGCCTACAACTGATAAACTCCATTAGTAAAGTGGCAGGATACATGATCAACTCAAAAAAAAAATCAGTAGCCCTCCTATACACAAATGATAAAAGGGCTGAGAAAGAAGTCAGAGAAACATCACCCTTTACAATAGCCACAAATGATATAAAATGCCTTGGGATAACTAAACAAGTGAAGAAACTTTTTGATAAGAAGTTTAAATCTCTAAAGAAAGAAATTGAAGAAGATATCAGAAAATGGAAGGATATCCCATGCTCATGGATAGGTAAGATTAACATAGTAATAATGGCTATCTTACCAAAGCAGTCTACAGATTCAATGCAATCCCCATCAAAACCCCCACACAATTCTTCATTGACTTGGAAAGAAAAACACTCAACTTCGTGTAGAAAAACAAAAGACCCAGATATCTAAAAGAATACTGGATGATTAGGCAATCTCTGGAGGCATCACCATCCCTGACCTCAAGTCCTACTCTAGAGCTCTAGTAATAAAAACAAACTGTTACTGGTATACAAACAGACATACAGACCAATGGACACAAATTGAACATCCTGACATTAATCCACACACATATGAACACCTGATTTTTGACAAAGAAGCCAAAACTATACAATGGAAAAAAGAAAGGATCTTCAACAAATGGTGCTGGCATAACTAGAGGTCCATATGTAAAAGATTTCAAATAGATCCATATTTTTCACCATGCACAATACTCAAGTCCAAGTGGATCAAAGATCTCAACATAAATCCTGTTACACTAAACTTAATAGAAGTGAAAGTAGGAAGTACTGTTGAATGCATTGGCACAGGAGACCACTTCCTAAATATAACACCAATTGGCACACAGGAGGTAGAGCACCAAAGGGCTTTGTAGAGAGAATTGCCCACATGATGGGGAGCCCAAAGGGTGTAATCAGTATGTCTGGTGCCCGTGGAGGACAGAAGAAGGTGTTAGACAAGAGCTGGTTGTGAGCCACAGTGTGGATGCAAGACTCAAATCCAGGTCCTCTGAAAGAGAAGCCAGCTTAGGCAAGGCATGGTGGCCCATGCACTCAGGAGGCAGAGGCAAAAGGACATCAGAACTTGAGGCCAGCAAGGGGGTCTGACACCTTCTGGCCTCCATGGGCTCCAGGCATGAGTGTGGTACACAGACATACATGAGGGCAGAATACCCCTATACAGAAAACAATGACGTCTAAGACTAGAGTGAGGGCTCGGTGGCTAAGAGCACCTGTTTCTCTTGCAGAAGACTCAGATTTGGTTTCTAAAGTCATGTGGTGTCTTGGAATCACCTGTAACTCCAGTTCTGTGGGCACCAGGCATGTACCCAGTGCACACTCTTTGTCTTAGCATACTGAAGGCAGAGGCAGGCAGATCTCTGAGTTGCAGGCCAGCCTGATCTGCACAGTGAATACCAGGTCAGCCAGAGCTACATAGTGAGGTCCTGTCTCAAAAAGTCTAAAAGTTGCCGGGCAGTGGTGGTGCACATCCTTAATCTTAGCATACTGGAGGCAGAGGTAGTGACAGGTGGATCTCTGAATTCCAGGCCAGCCTGGTCTACAGAGTGAGTCCAGGACAGGCTAAAAGCTACAGAGAAACCCTGGCTCACAGAAACAAACAAACAAAAACTTTAATTAAAAAAGAGTCTTGGGGAGGTTGCAGCGCACACCTCTAATCCCAGCACTGGGGATGCAGGGCAAGATGGAACTCTGTGAGTTTGAGGCCAGCCTGGTGTATAGAGTGAGCTCCAGGACAGGCTCCAAAACTACACCAAGAAACCGTGTCTTGAAATAAATTTTAAAAAATCTAAAAGTTAATTGGCAGGAGCCATGTGACTTCTTTGGGGAAGAAGACCCAAGATTCGCATAAATGGCTCTTCTTATGACAAGACTCTAGAGACCCTGCCCACTTGGCAAAGGCTTGTGGACAGTTTGTTTCATGATTCTGGGTGTCACCCCAAGAGCATGAGAGCTACATGCTCTCCCTGCTCTCCCCATGCTAGCCACACTGCTGGCCTGAATCAGTGACAGTAGGTCATGAAGCTTAATATTACATATTTGCAGAACTCTTCTGAAAAGAACGATATTAAGCACTGGAGTATTTTTTAAAGATTTATTTATTTATGATGTGTACAGGAGAGGGTTCCAGATCTCATTACAGATGGTAGTGACCACCATTAGGATGCTGGGAATTGAACTCGGGACCTCTGGAAGATCAGTCCGTGCTTTTTCCCTCTGATCCATCTCTCCAGACCCAACCACTGGAGTCTTTAAAAAATGGTATTCAATAGATGATATCAGGAGTTAATGGGAACGGTCTAGGAACAGGGAATGAAGCAGAATCATAGAAACCCCCACACAGCTCCTTCATTTCTAATAACTGTTCCAGTACCCTAAGAAGTTAGGGGAGATGGACGTAAGGACAAGGGACAAACAGCGCCAACTATTAAGAGTAAGTTTCTGCCTTCCATTGCCTATAAAAAAATGGAAAAACCTGGTATATCCCCAGAGGAGATAGAGTAGTACAGAATGTAGAATGGATTGACCCAGCTTTGCCTGGTGAGTTGATTTGAACCCAGACCCCAGCAGAAGTCAATATTAACCACAAGGGACAAAACTGTCTCTCACCCTGCATGACGCTGTAGCCGCATAAGCTGCCAACTGTTCTACCTGAAGGTGTGCCTAGTTAGAAAACTTCCTTTGTAGCTTGCAAGACGTCTTATTCTTCTAACAGTAGAGAAATAGATAAACTAGGTGAGGGAGAGTTGGGGGATGGAAGGGGAAAGAAGCTGGGAATTAACTGGTAATTATTCCAACCATTTTTAGACACTTAAGGAAGCAAAAATCACTGTATAACTGTTCAAGGAAACCATTGAAACTGTATAAAGACAGCCCAGGCTATCAGGGGCCACTTGCTTGAACAACAGGAGCTGGTCCAAGTTTCTCCATGGGGCAGACTTCATCCATCCATCCCAGGTGGTCCAACCTGACCCGAGCAATGCTAACAGCACTTAATGCATTAAGTTGAAGAGACATAATACGCAGAACTATATCCAACACGTATGAGTTAGAATAATTAGAAGTACTAAACTGCCCAGGGTCTGGAGAGATTGCTCAGTGCTTAAGAGCATGCACTGGTTTTTCAGGACCCGATAAGTTCTGTTCCCAGTACCCATGTCGATCTTTAACTGCTTGTAACTCCAGCTCCAGGGCATCCTATGCTCTCTGGCCTTCTGTTCCTCTCCACACATACACTGAGTTAAGAGGTAAGGACAAATAAGCCTTTAAATAAAGCTAAGCATGGTGATCCATACCTGCAATCCCAGCACTTGCATAGTGGAGGAAGAAAACTCACGAGTTCAAGGTCATACTAGCTTTTCAACCAGCTTTAGTCTATCCTCAGTTCCAGGAAACTAGGTCTCAAAACGCTAAAACAGAGCCAGGCGTGGTGGCACATGCCTTTAGTCACTGTACTCGGGAGGCAGAGGCAGGTATCTTTGAGTTCAAGGACAGCCTGGTATGTAGAGTGAGTTCCAGGACAGCTGGGGTTACACAGAGAAACCCTACCCCCTCCCTAAAAAAAGCCAAGACCAAAAAGAATTAGTTTTGTGCTACTGAGATGTCTCAAAGGCTGAGTGCCTACAGCTCTGAAAGAGGGCCCTGGCATGCATCGCAGCATTCACAAGGCGGCTCACAGTTGCCTATAAATTCAATTCCAGGGTATATGATGGCCTGTGTGGGCACTGAACCACACAGGCACGCTCACAGACGCAGACACACAGAGACAATAACTGCTACCTAGCTGTCAGAGCATTTGTCTGACGAGAACCATTGTGGGCCTCTGTTTCCCCAGGTAAAAGACCTCTTGGGGCTGGCTCTTGGGATTGTCTGTGTCCATCCCGTGGCTATGTCTATCTGTCTGTGGCTGTGTCCATCTCATGGCTGTGTCCATCTGTCTGTAGCTGTGTCCATCCCATGGCTGTGTCCATCTGTCTGTGGCTGTGTCCATTCTCTGCCTGTGTCCATCCTGTAACTGTGTCCATCTGTCTGTGGCTGTGTCCATCTTGTCTGTTGCTGTGTGCATCCTGTAGCTGTGTCCATCTGTCTGTAGCTGTGTCCATCTCTCTGTGGCTGTGTCCATCCTGTGGCTGTGTCTATTCCATGGCTCTGTCCATCCTGTAGCTGTGTCCATCTTGTCTGTTGCTGTGTGCATCCTGTAGCTGTGTCTATCTGTCTGTGTCTGTGTCCATCTCTCTGTGGGCTGTGTCCATCCCATAGCTGTGTTTATCCTGTGGCTGTGTCTATTCCATGGCTCTGTCCATCCTGTAGCTGTGTCCATCTGTCTGTGACTGTGTTCATCCTGTGGCTGTGTCCAGTAGAGTAAGAGCAAGGTCTCAGCAACAACTGACCTATGCCCACAGTGAGTCTGGGAAGCATCCTAATTTCCCATCCCTATCATTATTCTCATGGAGATATTGGTCACCATCACCATGTCTGGACGAGAGGGACCACCCACATGTCCTGTTTCCATGGCTGCTTAGCTCACTTCCCCAGTGCCTTCCTGTTGCTTGTGGCTTAGCTCTTGGGACAGAGCAAGATTTCAAATTCCAGCAACCTCAATTATCAGGGCTCCTAGCTGTCGGTTTGATATTTATTTATTTAGACAGGGTCTCTAATGGTGAAATTATTTAGGCCACTCCACGTAGTTAAAAGGGAGGTTTATTTTGTGGGGTAACTTACAATGAAGGGGTAGGTTGCAGGGTCTGGCAAAGGTATAGTGCAGTCTGACGGTGTTCTCTGGAGAACTCTGGTCGGTCTACCTGCAGCGTCCAGGGTCCCAGAACCAAGCGCACGACCTCCTCTCAATCCTCCGTCTTCCATTTCCTTCTCCACCCTGCCTTGTGGGCGTGACCATTATCGAAGCCTCAATGGGGGATGGAACTTCCCGGCCAATGCTGGGATGGCTATGCACTACATCTCCCCCTTTTGTCTAAATAAGAAAATTCTAACCTAATACGAGACTATATACAAAGAGATGGTTATCAAATATTGTCCAGGAGTAATGAGGGATAAGTTGGAATTACAATAAGTGCAAACAATATCAAGCAAAGAACACATAGTAAAATCCAGGGAAGTCTAGAGCGTGGGTAGGTGGCATGTTACAAAGATCATTCCAAAAGGTGTCCTATCCTAAAGAACCTGAGTCTAATACATAATATATTCTATCTAAGATATTATATATGTATATATACTAAGTTGTAACTATAACTGCTAATCTCCAACCTCATCAAAGACCTGAGAAGGAATATAATAATACCTGAGAAATGGGAGAAGGACGCAAGCAACTTTCGGGAGTCTTGCAAGAGTAGACAGAGACAGCTAGCAGCCTGGACAGTCACCTAATGTTTCTCAGCATCCTTGGTGCATTCAAATTGGCTACAGGCCTAGAGTATCTGACAGACCATTTTCAGAAGCAAGAATTCTGAAAGACCATCTTACCCTGTCTTGGCAAAGTATAGTGGTTGCTTTCCTTGTGTCCCGCTTGTCCAGAAAGGACAGCATTTGTACTGTCAGCAGTTGAGGCAAGGGCAGTTCTTTGCCCAGTAGGCCATTTTGTGCCAAGAAGACAAACTTCCAAATGGAAATGTCTTAGAAGCCCAACATTCTCTCAGGATCAAATTGGTGCTGCCAGGAGCAATTGTGTCTCATGTCAACAGAATTCTAAGTTATTTAAATGCCATATTCTCTAGGTCCATGAAGTATTTGAAGATTACCTGTCCATCTGACCTATGTATTTATAAATCTGGATAACCTAACAAACATAATTATAGAGATGACAAGCATAGGTGACAATAACTCTATAAGTCTTATCTACCTAAAGAACCTAAGGACTAAGGCTTCCTATAAATAAGGCAAACAGTCTGTAAGCAAATGTACAGTAAAAGGACAATGACTTTAAATTGTGACAATACACAAAATATCTTTAACAGAGGTAGGAATGTATAGTGCAATATGCAATATGATAATAATCCTAAATATATATCAGTATACAGAATATCTTAAACAGAAGTAGAACATACATACAGTATGACAGACATAAATTCATACTTGTATCAATATACAAATATTTCAAATAAGAGTAAAAATATGTGTATAATATAACAAACATAGTTCTGTATTTGTATCAATATACAAATTATGTTAAATAGGAATATAAAGGGTTTATATTTGTATCAACATATAAGAATTCATAACAGTGCAAAGGCTGCTATATTACTAAATTTGTTTACTAATGTATATGGTAGTCTACCATAATATCTTATACCTATCCATTCCATTTCTTCTTTTCCTTTTTTTTTGAAACATATTTTCTTTCCTTAAGGAGAGTACTGAGTTTAACAGTTTCTTCCACCCCCAAACCTAGAACCATTATCCATAACCCTGAGAAATATGAAACCTTAGGGATAAGGGGCGTCGTTTTCTTAGAATTGCTTCCTGCTGTTTAGGGGGCGATGGTATCTCTGTTGGGTATTGTGAGAAAGCTCAGATAGTTAAATCTCAGTTAGACTAACTGTAGATTCTGCAGCAACTCTCAGAGTAATGGGTAAGACTGTCTGAAGTTCTGGCAAGAAGTGTAGTATGATGATGATTACCATGGCATTATTCTAGATTGGGTAGAGTTGTTGTTGGGGCCCCATCTTCCTTCTGGAGACTTCAGAGATTGCTATTGGAAAAAAACTTATTTTTTATCAGAATGGAAGGTTTGGATTTAAAGATGTCATGACATGTAAGAAAGGATTCCAAGAAATCAAGAATAAGCATGGAGAGAATTAGAATCTTGAAGATAATGGACCCTTATAATTGGTTTCCTTCTGTCTCACACCAGAGGGCTCTTCTGATATGGGACTGAAGAATCTCTCAACCTTTTCGTTTATCAATATGCTTGGGTTTAGAGAAGGAGTGAGCCAATTCCATCCCCAAAGCCAGCTTGGTTTATAATTAAATTGGAACCACAACTATTCTAGATTGATAGAGATATAGATGTTAGACAGTGATATCTTACCCTGTGTACATTGGTACCAATGGATTCCTTCTTTCTGCTATAAACATCCGGATATCCAAGGCCTTATGATTTCTGGAAGATGGGTATTTCCATGATCCTGGAAAGACAAAAACAGAACCCTACCCCTACCTTTGATTGTTAAATTTTTCTTACAACCTGAAGAGATGTCACATTGGTGGATGATCTTTTACTTCTCCTCATCAAGAGGTTTCTCCTGTTCAAATCGAATTTTTATTAATTTTGTTGGTATCCATAGCTTTTCTTCTCCTGTGGAAACAAAAGCAAAACCCCTCCCCCAACGTAGGACATATCCAGGTTTCCATTCTGAGGTCAACACATCTTTGAAATAAACCAGTTGGTTTAGCTCAGGAGTTTTGTCTATCATCCAATGTCTCTCCGCAGCTGTTGTTCCTTTCTCATCAGAATTGAGAAAATTCAAGGTTAATAAAGCACTATGCAGTCTATTTCTAGGAGTCATTGTTACCTGTTGCTGTTTATTTAGCATATCCTTTAAAGTTCAATTGGATCTTTCTATGACTGCTTGGCCTGTGGGATTGTGTGGTATACCTGTAACATGCTTTATATTGTAATAAGCAAAGAACTGTCTCATTTTATTGGAGACATATGCTGGGGCATTATCTGTCTTAATTTGTACAGGTATTCCCATGATGGCCATAACTTCTAATAGGTGTGTAATCACAGAATCAGCCTTTTCAGAACTCATAGGAGTTGCCCACTGAAATCCTGAATAGGTGTCAATGGTATGGTGTACATACTTTAATCTTCCAAATTCTGCAAAATGAAACACATCCATCTGCCAAATTTCATTTCTTTGTATACCTTTTGGATTGCTTCCTGCAGGTAATGGAGTTTGGTTATAGAAGGAACAAGTAGGACATTTTTTCACAATATCCTTAGCTTGTTGCCAAATAATGGAGAAATCCTTCTTCAAACCTTTGCTATTTACATGGTGTTTCTTGTGAAATTCTGGGGCTTCTAGCACATTATCTATTAGTAACTGATCAATCTCATCATTACCTTGTGCTAGAGGTCCTGGCAGACCTGTATGGGATCTGATATGTGTTATATATATATAGGATGTTCCCTTTTTCTGATGATTTCTTGCAATTGTATGAATAATGAAGTTAATTCTGTATTACCAGGAATAAATTCAGCAGTTTTAATGTGTAAAACAACTCTCTCTGCATATTGAGAATCAGTGACTATATTGAGGGGTTCTGTGAAGTCCATCAGTACCATAAGAATGGCATACAGTTCTGCCTTTTGTACAGAGCCGTATGGACTTTGTACCACTTTACTTAGGTCTCCTGATTTGTATCCTGCTTTCCCTGATTTATTTGCATCAGTATAGAATGTGAGGACTCCAGAAATTGGCTTGTGTCGTACAATGTGAGGAAGGACCCATTCAGTCTTCTTTATGAATTCTATTCTCTTGCTTTTGGGATAATGGTTGTTAATCTCTCCCAAAAAGTTACTGCAGGCTCTCTGCCAGTATTCATTATCTTTCCATAGTGATGAAATTTCCTCATTAGTTAAAGGTACTACAATTTCTGCTGGGCCCATTCCTGTCAACTGACAAAGTCTTAATTTACCTTTTTGAATCAAATCAGAGATCTTTTCTATATAAGTCTTTAATTTCTTATTTGGTTTACGTGGTAGGAATATCCATTCCAATATAATATCTTCCCTCTGCATCAAAATACCTGTGGGGGAATGTCTGGAGGGGAATATGACAAGAATGCATTTAAGTTTTGGATCCACACGATCCACATATGCTTCTCGAATTGTGTTTTCTACTAGAGCCAATTCCTTCTCAGCTTCGGCTGATAATTCTCTTGGACTATTTAATTCTTTGTCCCATTCTAGAGTAGTAGCCAAATTTTGTAGTGCATCTTTGGGTATTCCCATGATACCCAATAAGTTGGAAATGCTTCCTAACAACTTTTGAAAATCATTAAGTGTCTTTAATCAATCTCTCCTCCGTTGTACCTTTTGGGGTCTAATTTTTTGTAACTCTATCTTATATCCTAAGTAATTAATAGAATCTCCTCTTTGTATTTTTTCAGGAGCAATTTGCAGTCCCCAGCAAGGCAAAACTTTTTTTACTTCTTCAAACATGCTTTCTAATGTGTCTAACTTTGGATCAGCTAATAGGATATCATCCATATAGTGATAAATTATGGATTGTGGAAACTTTATATGAATTATCTCCAATGGTTTTTGCACAAAGTATTGGCATAAGGTAGGGCTGTTTAACATTCCCTGTGGGAGGACCTTCCATTGATATCTCTTGACTGGCTGAGAATTGTTATAATTAGGAACTGTGAAGGCAAATTTTTCTCTATCATTTTCTTGTAAGGGTATGGTAAAGAAACAGTCTTTTAAGTCAATAACTATTATAGGCCATTCTTTGGATAGCAGAGAGGGCAAGGGCATCCCAGTCTGTAGGGAGCCCATTGGCTGAATTACTTTATTAATAGCTCTCAGATCTGTCAGCATTCTCCAATTACCAGACTTTTTTTTTAATAACAAATACAGGAGAATTCCAAGGGCTGGTAGATTCTTCAATGTGTTGAGCATTTAACTGCTCTTGAACCAGCTGTTCTAAAGCTTGTAGCTTCTCTTTTGTCAAAGGCCACTGTCCAACCCAGACAGGTTTATTAGTTAGCCATTTTAAAGGTAAGGCAGTTGGTACTTCTGAGAGTTCAACAGCAGTTGTGCTCTGTTTGTGTACAGCCTGAATTGTTGGTGACTGTTTTTTATAGCATCTTATGATATTATTCCTAGAAATATGCATTGGCCTGTATTCCTTTTCTGAGAGTGTAGGAATTTTAATCTGGGTATTCCACTCTTGTAACAGATCTCGGCACCATAGATTTACTGCTACATTTGCTACATATGGCTTCAGCCTTCCTCTCTGTCCTTCTGGCCCTATGCATTCAACCCATCTCGAACTCTGTTTTATCTGAGATAGGGTGCCAATTCCTAAAAGTTGGACATCTACCTCTTGAAGAGGCCAATTCAGATGCCATGATTTTGGTGTAATTACAGTCACATCTGCACCTGTGTCTACCAGGCCCTCCAGAACCAAGCCATTAATTCGAATTCTAAGCTTTGGTCTTTGTTCATTTATGGAAGTCTGCCAAAATATTTGTTTTATTGTGTTCTTTGTAAACTGTGACTCATCTATCAGAGCTGTTTTATCATCCATTGCAGTATCAGTTTTTACATTAGGCATTGGTTTATTCAGTTGTCCTGGAGAGGAATGTCTTCCACAGTGGCTGGGAATGTTCTTACCACATTTGATTTGGGGGCCTGCAAGAGGCCCCTTGAGGCGTTTCCCGCCAGTAAAGGGTTGCCTCGTCTATCTATTTTTGATCTGCACTCACTTGTCCAATGTCAGCCTTTGCCACATCTTCTACATAATCCAGGAGGTGGTTGGGGTCTTCTGTTTAGGCTATTCCTAGAAGGAGTATTACTTCTAGGATTACCCCATGTACAGTTTTTACTTATATGACCTGGTGTACCACATTTAAAACATTTGGTACCACGGGGCCTTCTTTCACCTCTGGGATTTGTCTCTCCTATCCAAGCCTCATTACTGTAGTTAAGAGATTCAACACTATTAGTATACTGAATCCATTCTTCCAAAGGAGCTAATCTGATCTTTAATGGTGTAAGTATTCTTTTGCATTCTGCATTAGCCTTGTCGAATGCCAAGGACTCAGTTAATACTTTTCTTAATTCTTTATCTGATACAGCTTTTGTTATAGCTGTGTTCAGCCTTTGTAAAAAATCAGTGAAGGGTTCATGCGGTCCCTGAAATATTTTTGTGTATACCTCAGTTGCTTTTCCAGGTTCTGGAATTTTTTCCCAAGCATTTAGAGCTGCTGTACGCCATAGGGATATTGTATGCTCATCATAAATGGCTTGTACATTCCTGTCAGCAAAACATCCCTCACCAAGTATTTGATCTTGGGAGATCTCAAAACCTCTGAGTTTACCTTGTTGTTCTAAATTTCTTGCCTGTTCTCTCAACCAGCTTTTCCACTGTAACTGCTGGCTATATTCTAGAACAGCTGAAATTAACTGATGCCAGTCATCTGGAATGATTCTATGTGAGGTAGACCATGAATTTAACATTCGTTTTACATATGTGGAGTGTATCCCATATGTAACTGCTGCTTCCTTTATAATTTTAAAGTCCCTTGTTGAAATTGGTTGTAATGTATATGTCATATATGGCTCAGGGTGTGTGTCATCTGCTGGCTTCTCATGGATGATAACAGGATAAGCCATTGTATGAGAGCCATTTGGAGATGTTACAACCTGTATGGTCTTGCCCTTCTGCTTATTAGGTCCCTTGTCATGTTTATTGAGAGTTTCCTCCAGGGCTTGTAAACAAGCACCCAGGGTCTGTTCCAGGGAGCAAACCTCCTCTCTTGTAAGGGATTCCAGATTTTTCATGGAATCATGGAAGTTTTTATGTTCTTCTGAAACACATGAGTCCATGGACCTTATCTTATCAAGTAATGATAATTTTTCTTCCTTACATAGTGTCTGAGTAGCTACAACTTCACTCTGGAGAGTTAGTGTTGTATCCATTAAATACTCATATTTATTATCAATAAAAGCAATTTTGGGTACAAGCTTGTTTTGTAAGTCCTGGCCAGCAGATTCCAGAGAGAGAATCTTTTTCTGTAAGCCTTCATTGCTATCTTTTAAAACCTGTATCAGTCCCAATAATGACTCATCTTTGTTCTTATTATTAAACCAGTGTTTGAACACTATGTGAATTATTACGATGAATGTCAAAATGGTACAGTCCAGATATGTCTTAGGGAGGTCGTATATGTCCAGGAGAATGTCATTCATCATACAGGCAAAAAGGTTTTTAAATCCTTCTGGGGTAATGTTGTCAGCCATATTACAAGAATTACTCAAAATTTGTTAGTCAGTTTTAAGGTGTAAAATTATCAAGTACTTTTACTAAAATAAGCTTACCTTTCCGTGGTTTTGGGGGGGGGTGCATTAGCACTTTTCAGCCAGCAGGAGGCGTTGGTATTAGCTCCAAAGCAGGGCCTGCTGGCGACCTTGGCTGGCGGCAGCTGAAGGCAGGAGCCAAATGGCGGGGAGCCAGCACTCGGAGGAGTGGGAAGACCTCACTTACAGTGGGTTTTCGCTGGTCTAGGGGCTAAGCTAACTTTGCAGGCAGATTTAGGTACCCGCCAGCAGGGGAGGAGGCTGAGAGAGGGAACCGCCTAGACCTTTGGGATTTGACCCATGTGAGCGCGAGATAATGGTGAAATTATTTAGGCCACTCCATGTAGTTAAAAGGGAGGTTTATTTTGTGGGTTTACAATGAAGGGGTAGGTTGCAGGGTCTGGCAAAGGTATAGTGCAGTCCGACGGTGTTCTCTGGAAAACTCTGCTTGGTCTACCTCCAGCGTCCAGGGTCCCGGAACCAAGCGCATGACCTCCTCTCGATCCTCCCTCTTCAGTTTCCTTCTCCGCCCTGCCTTGTGGGCGTGACCATTACCGAAGCCTCAATGGGGGTTGGAACTTCCCGGCCAATGCTGGGATGGCTATCCACTACAGGTCTCTCTAGATGTAACCTTCTTGTTAAACAAGACACACAGAGCCGATTGCAGAGTTAAAAGCCAAGGGGTCAGAGCAATAGCTGAGAGCTGAAAACCTTACCCTTCACTGCTGCTCTGTCTTTCCTCTCTGAAAGAGACCTACTTCCTGTGTCCTGTCTTTTATATAGACTTTATGTTCTGCCTTCTCATTGCTTGTAAACCCAGCCACATAACCCCCTCCTCACTGCCTGTCATACAGACCTCCAGGTCTTCTATAGTTGGTATTGAGATTAAAGGCGTGTGTCGCCTTGCTGTCTGTATCCTTGAACACTCAGAGATCCTGGTGAGCTCTGTCTCCCAAGTGCTGGGATTAAAGGCGTGCACCACCACCACCCAGCTTCTGCTGTGGCTTGCTCTGACCCCAAGGCAACTTTATTAATATACAGATAAAATCACATTTTAGTACAAAGAAAATATCCATTCTTCTAGGTTGTGTGTGTGTGTCTTCATCTTGGCATCCCTTTCCTCTCCACATCCCTCTATTGAATGCCAGTCTGCTATTGAGAGGGGTGAGCTTGTTTATTCTTCAAGAATAACTGTTTCATCTGCTGTTCCACTGCACCCCAGAAGCCATTGGCCTACTGCCTCTTCAGCTGCATTCAAACAAACGGTCTTGGTACCTTGAAGTACCACAACTTAAGTAAAACATAGCTCCCTGAAGAGATGAAGATAGGTCCCTTCTGTATCCCAGAATCTAATCAATATTTATATTTCCTTTTCTTTCTTTTTTCCTCCCTTTTTAATTTATTATATTTCTGTTTTATATTTTCTACAGAGGAAATATTCTCCAGTTTCACATAACCCTGGACTTTTGAATTATAACCTGTGAGTATGTTCAAGCTATCTGTGTATTATTTCTCCTGCAGTTGTACATAAAATGTTTTTACATTAAAAAAATGGACAAATACTACAGAATTGTATTACATTAAATATATAGAGTATACAAACCCATAGAGACAGAAAGACCAGTCATTATCTCAAGATGATGAAGAAATGGAATATAGCCAGTGATTTACTAAATACAGAGTTTCTGTTGTGTGATAGAAAAGCCCCCCAAATGGACAATAGTATCAGGACATAATATCATGATTGTAATAAATCAGTGCATTTAATGTAATTAATGAATATCATATATATAATTATTGAAATGAATGCTTACAATGTATTCAATTAATACCACAAATGTAATTAATATCATGAGTGTAAATAAGGAACATCATGAGTATAATTAAAAAGTAAGTTAAAAAAAAGAAAAATATTTCATCCATTTTACACAGTCCCTCTTCCCTCATACCACCCGCCCCCCCAGGTTCCCTCTTTTACCCCAACCCCCACTCTCCCGTACAAGAAGGCAAGATCTCACATGGCGAGGCACATCCAGTAGAGGCAAGTCCAAGCCCTTCTCCCCTGCCTCATGCCTGCACCAGGAGTCCCAGCATAGATAGTGGGCTCCAAAAAGTCTGTTTATGCACCAGGGATGGATTCTGATTCTACCGCCAGGGCCGCCCCCCAAGCAGATCAAGTTACACAACTGTCTCACTATGCAGAGTGCCTAGTCCAGTCCCCTGCAGACTCCAAAGCCATCGACCCAACTTTCATGAGTTGCCACTAGTTTGTTTTGGTCGACTCTGCAGGTTTCTCCATCATGATCCTGATGCACTTGCTCATAGAATCCATCTTCTCTCTCTTTGAAATTCTTAACCTCTGTCCTGATTCCTTAGCTAATTTTGGGAATCCATGATCACCATTCAGTGAATGGGGCTAGAAAATCTGCAGTGTGCAAAAGCAGCCACTGGGAGGCGACAAAGGGCAACACCAGTTCTGTAAGTATGTGGAGCTTGCCAAAATGTCCCAAGAGCTCTTTTTTTTCTTCAAACTTTTATTTTTTTGTTCATTTATTTTGTCTTTTTAGGCAGTGTTGAAGGTAGCCACGTGGCAAAGTATGGACTTTGGTTATGATTTTTGACCTAAGTAATCATATTTGTCACTGTGCCATTCCAAAAACCAATGATACTTTATTTAATGTAATTTAATCTTTAACATTCACACCATGCCTCCTTCCTTAAAACCAATAACAAACTTCAGTGTGTTTATAGGGTTTTAAGTAGATTGTATCTTTTAGATAATAGTGAAGATTTTTCTCGTAGCAACTTTTTTAAATAGGAGAAGCAGGTCAGGCACCCATCCTGAGATACTTCTTCAGTTATTTAGGAAACATCCCCAGAACATCTATAGTTGCCAGGCACTATGTAATCGCCTAAGTCAAGGAACATGGACTCATGCAAACAGCTACAACAGTGTTGTGTGATGGTAAGAGTATCCTTGGCTTGCCTGTGCCATCACATAAATGAATGCCAGTGCAGAATAGGGAAGTCTGGGCAGGCTTGGCCTCGGTGTATCTTGATCTGAGAAGATGGGATAGTATTATCTCAGGTCAAAAGTAGAGAAGGTGCATCAAGATGTGTGTCTAGTTAGTGTTTCTAGGCTGAGATGACAAAAGCCAATGTGGGGAGGAAAGGATTTGTTTACTTTACATTGTAAACACTCCATAACTCCAGGGCAGGAACTGGAGGCAGGAACTGATGCACAAGTCATGGAGGAGTGCATGTTCTTTATGTTCCATAAGAATCTAATGTTGGGAACCTAAAATTGGATGACTGTGCCTTGACCTTTCTTGCTTGGATGATCTGGCATAACTACACCCTTGTACAACCTTGACTTACAATACAACCGTTACTGACTTACAAAACAATCATTCCTGGAAAAATACCACAAAATGTACTTTTAGATTAACTTTTGATTGATCGGTTGCTCAAGCATTGGACCAAAGAGACCTCATCCTGACACTATTCTAACAATTTTTCATCTCCCTCCCTTCCCCTCATATCCACCAGTATATAAGCTTGCTTCACTTTGCAATAAATGAGACCTTGACGAGATTCAGACTGACTCTGTCTTTCTTTATGCGCCTGGTCTCCTTTCTCTCTCGCCCCCATTGGTCTTTCAGGAGGTGCCTCCTCAGGTCCTACCTAATAACCTGGCCTGCTGGATGGGTCAAGTGGCGTCCTAACATGGGGCCCGAGGTATGTTGACCCACTGGATGACGGATAACGACGGAGCTCCAGACCACGCAGGGTAGAGACGCCTGGACCGAATCACTGGGGCAACGAGGGAAGGCTTGAGGTAAGCACAGTCGTCCCATAACCATGGGCAAGAGTCTATCAAAAGAGGTTCTTTTTATTAAAGAAATGAAGGGCAATCTCAGGGAGAGAAGAATAAGAGTTTAAAAAGAAAGGATCTGATAAAATTTTTCTGTTTTGTGGAGGAGAAGTGCCCTTGGCTGGTAGTTAATGGCCCAGGGATTCACCCACTAACTTGGAATAAGGTTGGAAAGGACATCAACGAATTACTTAAACAGAGGGAAAATGTTCCTGATGCTTTCTTTAGTTTTTATGATGTATTCAGAGATATTTTAAAGGAGGCAGAGGGAGACGGGCGTGTTTCACATTTATTAGCCCTTGCAGAGGATTTTCTCTCAGACTCCTCCTGCCTGATGCCTGATGATGAGTCCAGAGCCGCAGCGGTGGCTGCTCCAACAAAGAAGGAAAGTAAAGTAGTGACAGCCGCTTCACCCCTGGCAGGGACTCAAAAGGCTGCTCCGCCTGAAAGTGAAAGTAAACTGTGCCTCTGACTGAGACTAATGGGGACGTTGAGATCACAGGCAGCCTTGCTGCTGCCCAGGCCTAGCGCGCCCCCTCCCTTATTGATGAGCCTATCCCTGACGCCGAATTAATCCCTCCTTTTTTAAAGCCTCCTGCCCCAATCAAATCCTATAAAAAGATTTATCCTGTCATTCATAAGAATGCAGCAGGCGATGACTGGCTTGGCCCTTCTTCAGAAATCAGCCTAGATGAAGCGGCAGCACATTACGAAAGAGAGAGATATGACCTCCCTCCCCTCTCTCAGCCCCAAGCCTTTTTTGATAGCCGCCAAATAGGCAAGAGGAGCCTTCACTGGCACTCTCCGCCTCCCTGTGGCACTCCCACTCCCAACGCACCAAGTGCCCCCATTCGTAGGGAGACAATGACAAGGCAAATGGGCTCCACTATACCTGGAATGCAGGGCCTCTTAGAGACCAAGGAGGCAAGACTAAAAGGGCACTGACTGCAGTGTCCCTCTCTTTCCCAGTAATGACCCGCTCTGGCGCTCAATCCCAGGATGTGGGGGAACAGGCAGACACCACTCAGGGTGCTGAGAGATACTGAGGTTGTGGAACAGGGGTCTTTGGCCTCGGAGGGAGAGGAGGAGGATCCAGTGGAGAATCATGACACTGACCAAGTTATATATAAAAAACTAAAAATAAAACATCTAAAGGATTTACATTCAGCAGTCAAAAATTATGGTATTAATGTGCCCTTCACAATTTCAATTCTTGAAGGGCTGGGGCGGGAGGGGGGGTAATCTGTTGCCTCATGAATGGAATAAGGTGGTTCAGTCAGTGTTAACACGGAGTCAAATTTTGACCTGGAAGGCTGAATTTATAGACACGGCTGAAACACAGGCCATCATAAATAAGAAAAGTCTCCAGGTGGCTTCATGGTCTTCTGACAAGATTACAGGGAGAGGCAAATTTGCCACAGAGGAAAAACAATGGAAACGCCCAGCAGGGCTTCTGGCACAGATGGCCCAAGCAGCGCTGGCGGCCTGGTGAGCTGTGCCCGCAACACGGGTAGCCACCACCTCCCTGTCTAAGATAGTCAAAGGCAACAGCGAACCCTACACCCAATTTGTTGCCAGGCTGGTAGAAGCGGCTGAAAGAATCCTGGGAGAAGATGGTTTAGAAAATATTGTGGTCAAGCAATTAGCCATAGAGAATGCCAATGCAGCCTGCAGGGCGGCCTTGAGGGGCAAAACTAAGGCTATGGACCTCCATGGCATGATTAAGCTGTGTAGCGATGTAGACTCATTTGATCATAAAATTTACAAGTCCATCAGTATGGCAATAGGTGCCATGCTCCAGGCGCCCGCTAGAGGGCCTAACAATGGAACCAAAAACTGTTTCAAATGCGGGCACCTGGGACATTTTGCCAGGGAATGCCCTGGCACCCAGGGTGAGAGATTCCCCCCCTTTAATGGTAATCTGAGAAACCCACCCCCAGGGCTCTGCCCTAGATGCAAAAGGGGACAGCATTGGGCCAGAGACTGTCACTCCAAGACTGATGTTAACGGCCAGCTGTTATCTGCAGTCTCGGGAAATGGGATGCAGGCCCCGTTTCGGGGCTCTACCCATCCCTCACAGCCCTGTACAACCCCCAACAACCCCTTCAACAACAATCAAGAACAGGGAACCCCACTGCCCCAGACAGCCATGGCCCAACTTGCTCGAGCCTATCCTGAGCCACACCAGGAAGTGCAGGACTGAACCTCTGTTCCTCCACCACCCGGATTGTAACCCCGGAAGAGGGCACGGTGATTATAGAGACCGGGATCCTTCCCCCACACACACACCTGGGATGTTCTTTCTTATTATAGGCCGAGATTCCAGCTCGCTGCAAGGACTCTCTATCATTCCTTCCATAGTTGATTCTGATTATCTGGGAGAGAGAAAATTCCTGGCCTTAGCCTCTCAGGGTCCTATCACCATCCCTGTGGGCCAACGCATCGCTCAGGCTCTCCCTCTTCCGATGGTTGGACAATTTCCCCATAAGGGTCCAACTCGTGGCCTCTCAGAACCAGGATCATCAGACATATTCTGGGTCCAACAATTAATGGAGAGCTGGCCTACAATTAAACTCTTTCTGGAGGGAAAACAATTTCTGGGCCTTTTGGACACAGGTGCTGATGCCACTGTCATAGCCAAAAACTATTGGCCTGATTCATGGCCACTGGAGCCCACTGACACACATTTAAAGGGGATAGGCCAAATCCAAAATATACTACAAAGCTCTAGATTCCTAAAATGGGAGGCCCCGGGGGGAAATACTGGAACAGTAAGGCCCTTTGTAGTTGAAGGGTTGCCAATAAACCTGTGGGGAAGAGATATAATGACACAGATGGGGATCATCATGATGAGTCCCAATGATAAAGTGACCCAAATGATGCTAAAGACAGGCTTTCTGCCTGGCAAAGGGTTAGGAAAGTTTGAACAGGGGCAAACTCAGCCCATCATGCCCATCCCCAAGCTGGACAAAAGGGGATTAGGGACAGACCTTTTTTCCTAAGGACCACTGCTTCTCCTGCACGCCAAGCCGATAAAATAACTTGGAAGTCGGACGACCCAGTTTGGACAGACCAGTGGTCCACGTCTCAGGAAAAGGTTCAAGTTGCCCTCCAGTTGGTGCAGGAACAATTAGAGCAAGGGCATCTTGAGCCTTCCACATCTCCATGGAACACTCCCATCTTTGTAATAAAGAAAAAGAACTGGAAAATGGAGGTTGTTACAGGATCTTAGGGGAAGTAAATAAGACTATGGTCCCCATGGGGGCGTTACAGCCCAGGTTGCCATCTCCTGTGGCCATCCCTAAAAAATATTTTAAGATTGTTATAGATATTAAAGATTGCTTTTTCTATATCCCCCTGCATCCTCTGGATTGCAAACAATTTGCCTTCTCTATACCTGTTGTAAATCATGTTGGACCCAACCCCCGATTTCAATGGAAAGTATTGCCCCAAGGTATGGCCAATTCACCCACATTGTGTCAAAAATATGTAGCTCAATCTATTGACCCAGTGAGGGCCCAGTACCCAGATGCCTATATTATACACTGTATGGAAGATCTATTAATAGCAGGGGAGTCTGAAAAAAAGGACACAATACGTGGCCCAAAGGGTAATCTTTACACTTCAAAGCCAAGGATTTTGTAGAGCCCCAGAAAAGATACAAACCCAATACCCTTTCTTGTTTTTAGGATTTGAGTTACATCCAGACCTTCTTTATACCCAGAAAATCCAGATCAGAAGGGACACACTCTGTTGTCTTAATGATTTTCAAAAGCTTCTGGGGGATATCAATTGGCTACAACCTTATTTAAAGATTACCAAGGGAGAGGTACGTCCCCTCCAAGATATTCTCAAAGGAGATTCCGATCCTTGGTCCTAGATATCTTACTGTAGATGCAGAAAAGGCATTACAAAAAATTGAGTCGGCCATCGCCCAACAACACACAGGATATTTTGAGCCGACCTTACCCTTATATTTGATCATTTTTTCTACAGATTTTGCCCCCACAGGCCTGCTCTGGCAAGAACCTATACACCTTCCTGTTGCAAAAAGAAAAATCCTACCCCTCCTTGGTTTGCCAATTGATCATGCTGGGGATAAAAACTTCCACACAATACTTTGGGCGAGACCCTGATGTTATTATTATGCAATATAATAAGGAACAGCTTGAACGGCTGTGCACCCGTAGTCCTGATTGGGCTATCCTTGTTTGTAACTATATGGGGAAAATCGATACACAGATGCCCAGTAATAAACTCCTACAATTCTTTTCCCTTACTTCTTTTGTTTTTCTCAAAAATACCCAAATGGAGCCCATCCCAGATTCCCCTGTGCTTTTCATAGATGGGTCAAAAAATGGTAGGGCTGCCTATGTCTTCGATGGCCAAAAGAATGTTATGACAACTCCTTTCAAGTCAGCTCAGTTGGTGGAGTTATATGCTGCACTTGTTGTCTTTAAAGATTTTAAAAATTGCTCCTTTAATTTATATTCAGACAGTCGATATGTGGTAGGGGCTTTACAGACTCTGGAAATGGTCCCAGTAATTCAACCTATTACTTCCACCTTCCAAATGTTTTCTGAATTGCAAAAGTTAATCTGACAGAGGTCATTACCCTTTTATGTTGGCCATATTCGTGCCCACACAGGCCTTCCTGGACCCTTGGCTCGGGGAAATGAGCTTGCTGATTCTGCTACACGTTCTATCTTAATTTCTCATCTGGAACATGACCAGATAGCAGCTGCTCGTGAGGCTCACCGCCTTCATCATCTCAATGCTCAAACTTTGAGACAAAGGTTCTCAATTACCAGGGAGCAGACTAGGGAAATTGTAAAAAGCGGTAAAAATTGCCTGATTCTCCTATCTGAACCCCATTCTGGAATAAACCCCAGGGGGCTTATACCTGGACAAATATGACAGATGGATGTCACCCATGTCCCCTCTTTTGGTAAATTAAAGTTCATACATGTTACTGTAGATACCTTCTCTGGATTTATTTGTGCCTCCCCTCACAGTAGAGAAGTCACCAGAGATGGTATCAATCATATGTTACATGTCTTCACAGTGCTGGGCCAGCCAAAATGTGTAAAAACTGATAATGGCCCGGGATATACTAGTAATAAATTTAAACAGTTTTGTTTACAATTAGGAATTAAACACATCACTGGAATACCCTATAACCCTCAAGGCCAGGATATTATGGAGAGAGCTCACCAAACTTCAAAAAATACTCTTAGTAAACTCAGCTCACAAGAGACACTGTTCCCCTTTAAGGGGAACCAAAAGGCTCTGCTTTCTCATGCCCTTTTTGTGTTAAATTTTTGACATTGGATATTTTTGGAAAATCTGTGGCCGAACGGCACTGGCAACCAGAGACCAAACAAGGATATGCTCAGGCCCTTTGGAAAGACCCAATCATCAGAAAATGGGGCAGCCCTGATTCAGTTATTATTTGGGGAAAAGGGTCTGCATGTATCTATGATTCCAAAGAGAATGGGGCTCGCTGGCTACCTGAGAGACTGGTCAAGCCATATACTGCCCCAAAAACCCAATCTAAAATCGATGGCCAAGATTAATGATCATCACTGTTTATGATGTCCAGGCCTTAACCCTGAGACAAAGATTTCTCTCTCTATCTCTTCAGGTATGTTTGAAGCCTCCTACTGAATGAGGGATTCTGCCCTTACCTGCCTTATCATGTGGCTCGCGCTGATGCCTGCCGTTGACACCAACTCCAGCCCTCATCTCTCAGTTCAACAGACCTTGCCCTTCAATAATCCCACTGTTGTCCAGGTTGTTCATGTAGATCTCATCCATTTCTCTCTCATTGGGTGATCCCTGTGTCTTTCCTAGCGTCCCATTTTCTAGGTGGCCTCCCTGGAGTTGTATAGCAGTCTAGTCATCTTTGATTTACATCTTGTATCCTACTATGAGTGAGTACATACTATGTTCATCCTTCTGAGTCTGGGTTACCTCACTCAGGATGATTTTTTCTAGATCCATCCATTTGCCTGCAAACCTCATGATGTCATTGTTTTTCTGTGCTGAGTAGTACTCCATTGGGTATATGTACCATATTTTTTTTATCCATTCCTCAGTTGAAGGGCATCTAGATTGTTTCCAGGTTCATGATATGACAAACATTGCTGATATGAACATAGCTGAGCAAATGCCCTAGTGGTATGGTTGAGCATTGCTTGGGTATATGCTCAAGAGTGCTACAGCTGGGTCTTGGGGGAGATGGATTCCGAATTTTCTAAGGAAGTGCCATATTGATTTCCAAAGTGGCTGTACAAGCTTGTACTTGGCCCCTGGTTTGTTGTTTACTTAACAAGACCATTTAGAAATTCGTGCTACAAGCCTCGTCTACAGAGGGAGTTCCAGGACAGCCAAGTCTATACAGAGAACGTGGTCTGACAAACAAAACAAAAATAATGATAATATTGAGACTAGCCTGGTCCAGAGAGATCCAGGTCAGGCACCAAAACTACATGTAGAAACCTAGTCTCTATATAGGTCAGAACACCCCATCCCCACAGGGAAAGATCCCCCTCTCCAAGACCCTCTGGTGAACCCTACAACCTCCATGCCCTGCCCCCACACCCATCTGCTGAAGACCCCAGTCACTTCCTGAGACTTAGGAACCAGCCCCCAGCTTCCATCCTGCCCCAGAACTCCCATCTGGACCAGAGGTGAGTGCCTGGGGTTGTAGTCAGAGAGGCAACCACCTCTGGGTCCCACCCCTGGGCACCAGCCTTCCAGGGAGGACCTGCCCAACTTGGCCCCAGGTTCTGGCCATTCCTCAGGCCCTGCGGGAAGGCTCCCCTTTTACTAGACTGCAGGCAGACCCTGCAGTCTCCACACCCTGCCCCCAAATCCATTTGCTGGAGACCCCAGCCACTTCCTGAGACTCAGAGACCATCCCCCAGCTCCCATCCGCCCCAGAACCCCTATCTGGACCAGAGCTATGTTAGTGTGATTATTGCCCATACATATTTGTATATAGTTATTGTACTTACTGTATGTAGTTTTTCTATGTTAGTTAGCACCTTTGCTTTTGGTTTAGAAAAAAGGGGGAAATGTGTGATATTTTGTTTGTGTTCTGACAAATAAAGTTTGCCTGGACATCAGAGAGCAGTGCTAGCCACTAGTTAACCAAAGAGGCCAGGCAGTGGTGGCACACACCTTAATCCCAGCACTTGAGAGGAGGAAGCAGGAAGATCAGGAGTTCAAAGCCACCTTGGCCTACATGAGATTGAATCATTCTGAAAGAGAAACAGATCCAGGAGGTGGGAGCTCACACCTTTAATCCCAGCACTAGGGAGGGGACAGGTATGTAAGGCAGGTAGAGTTAGGATCTGTCTCATTCAGTCTGAAGATTTGTAGAGACAGGATGCCTCCTTTGATCTGAGATTTGGTAGATGTAAGAAGTCTCTGGTGGCTGGCTGCTTTGCTTCTCTGATCTTTCAGCTTTCACCCTCAATATCTGACTCTAGGTTTTTATTGTTAAGGCAGGCTAGGATCTTGTTCCATGTGCTGGGAACTGATCCTGGGTCCTCTGCCAGAGCATGTCTTCTGTATCTCCCTCCCTCCCTCCCTCCCTCCCCACTCTCTCCCAGTCTCTCTCTCTGTTTTTCTAGACAGGGTTTTTCTGTGCAGCATGGCTGTCCTGGAACTTGCTCTGTAGTCCAGGCTGGACTAGAACTCACAGAGATCTGCCTGCTTCTGCCTCCCCAAGGGTGGGATTGACTGTTTCCAGTATCTCTTAACTGCAGAACCATTGCTCCAGCCCTGGCCTCTTACTTGGAAGCAGAGAACCAGTCAGCACCACGGATAGAACCCCAGATTGTGCTGGGTTTGAGAGAGTGGGGCAGCAATCTCAGCATAGTGTCACAGAGCAGAGTTCAGTTCAGGTTATCCTTCTGACCTTCACGTGTGTACATGCTCACACACACCCATGAACACTGGGTGCTGGAGTCAGTAGTTCACACTTCTTTGTTGTTTTGGAGACAGGACTTCTCTATATAGCCCTGATTTTCATGGAACATACTGAGTTAACTATGTCAACTCACAGAGATATGACTGCCCCTGCCTCTTGAGTGCTGGGATTAAAACTATGCAACACTACATCTGGCTTCCCAGACATTTTTATCTGTTATATAACTTTTGAATATCACCAGCAGAAAACAGTTGAGAGAAAGATTCATATAAGGAATAGATCTGTGTGTGACATTGTGTGACTGTAATCCCAGCATCCATGTCAGGCTTGGCAGCAAGGGCCTTTACTCACTGAGCCATCTCACTGCCTCTCCCAACCCCCTCCTTGTTTATTATTTTTTTAACATTTTATAAAATTTTTATTGACAAGTAATTCACATAGTACACAATTTGCCTGTTTGCACAATTTTCTTTCTTTTTTAAAGATTTATTTATTTATTATGTACACAGAAGAGAGTGCCAGATCTCATGACAGATGGTTGTGAACCACCAAGTGGGTGCTGGGAATTCAACTCAAGATCTCTGGAAGAGCAGTTGGTGCTCTTAACCTCTGAGCCATCTCTCCAGGCCCTGTTTGCACAATTTGATAGACTTTAGTCCAGCATCCTCATAGGCCCAGGACACCATCACCACTTTCTATTGTAGAACATCGTTGTCTTCAATTTCATACACACATATAATGTATAGTGATTACATTCCACTTTTTTTCTTTTTTCGAGACAAGGTTTCTCTGTGTAGTTTTAGTGTCTGTCCTGGATGTTGCTCAAGCCAGACTGCTCTGCAGCTCAGAGAAAAGCCTGGTTCTGCCTCTGGAGTGCTGGCATTAAAAGTATGCACCACTACTACCACCACCACCCAGCCCACCTTTTTTTTTTAAATGAACATAATATTTGCATTTGTAACCATTTTTAAGTCACAATTCAGTGGTATGAATTTCATTCAAGATATTAATTAGAGCCAGGCAGTGGTGGCACACCCCTTTAATCATGGAACTCAGGAGGCAGAGCCAGGACAATCTCTGTGAATTCTAGGCCAGCGTGGTCTACAGAGCGAGATCCAGGACAGGCACCAAAACTACACTGAGAATGTGTCTCAAAAAACAAAATGAAACAAAACAAATACTAATTACACTCATGATATTCATTAATTACACTTATGATATTAATAACATTTCTTTATTCATTCAATAAATATATTTATGATATTCATTAATTACATTAATTCTATGGATTTATTACATTCATGATATTATGTCCTAATACTACTGTCCATTTCTGGGCCTCTTCCATCATACAAAACAGAAACTGTACTTAGGAAATCAGTGCTCTATATTCCTTTCTTCTCCATCTTGAGGTAACATCTAATCTTTCTGTCTCTATGAACTTGGATATTCTATATATTTCTCATTTTTTCTGAGACAGGGTTCCTTCATGTAGTATTGGTGCCGGTCCTGGATCTCTCTGGATCAGGCTGGTCTCAAACTCACAGAGATCTACTTGCTGTGCCTCCAGAGCCAGCCTCCTCACTTTTAAAAACTGCTTTTGTTTCCAATGTATGTAACATATGTGTGTGTGTCTGTGTTGCTATGTGCTTGTGGCTGTGAATCTCCATGGACTCCAGAAGAAGGTATAGGACAGTGCTTTTACTCACTGAGCCTCCTCTCCAGCTCCTTGTCATTGACTTTGAAATGGTACCGTGACCCTCAGTGGGTAAAGGGATGGTCTGATAAACAAAACAAATGGTTCTTCAACTGGATATCCACATGAGGTATAGAAGTCAGTCTTTCAAGCATCTTCACAGGTCAGCCCTGTCAGCCTGCAGGAGACCATCATGGCTAGAGCCCATCAGAGGGGACAATGCTAAGGCTTCCCCCAGAGAAGTCATTGGACACACACCTGAGATGGCACCTGATCCTCCCAGGCAGTGGCCTCCCATTCTGCCCTAATTGTGGGACCTCTGGGTCTCAGCAGGACTAGGGTATACAGTGTGATGTTAGTGGAAGTGAACTCCATCCATGGTGATGGGGGAAACAATCATCCACCTAGGAGAGAGTTGGTTCTGCTGCAGCCTTTGTAAGTAAACCCTCACCCATCCTCTGTAAACATGCCTCATAAACTCACAGATTTGCCTGTTTGATTTTGTTGGAATTGCAATTTGGTTCATTGTTGGGCCCTTGCAGGTGGAAGATCATAATGAAAAGCAAGCAGACCTCACACCCTTTGCCACTCTCTTCCTAGGACAGAATTCAGAATCAATCTTCTGCTGGGTGCTGATTGCACATGAGTTAATCTCAACACATGGAAGGCAGAGGTAAGCAGATCTCTGGGTTCTAGACAGTGGTCTACATAGTGAGTTCCAGGTAACATAGAAACCCTGACTCAAAAAAAAAAAAAAAAACCAAAAAAGTAACTCTCCTGTGGTTAACAGCTCTTAATTTGTGATACCTAGCTCCTCCATGTGCTTTGTTGTGTACATTATGTTGAACTAAGTCATGTTGTGATAAACCTCACCAGGCTCCACCAAACTTGGAAAAAGCAGGAAGTTAGTTCCCTTTGGGGGCGGTCTTTCTGACAGCACTTCCTCCATTCCTGTCATGGTGGCACACATGCTGTCTTAGTTTCACTTTTTGTTTGGTTTTCTTTTTTCTTTCTAAAGATTTATTTATTATGTACACAGAAGAGGGTGCCAGATCTCATTACAGATGAAGTGAACCACCTCGTGAATGCTGGGAAATGAACTCAGGACATCTGGAACAGCAGTTGGTCCTCTTAACCTCTGAGCCATCTCACCAGCCCCTTGTTTTGGTTTTTTGAGACAAGATTTCTCTGTGCAGTGTTGGCACCTATCCTGGATCTCGCTCTGTAGACCAGGCTGGCCTGGAACTCACAGAGATCTGCCTGGCTCTGCCTCCCAAGTTCTAGGATTAAAGGTGTGCACCACCAGCACCCAGCTTATTTTCAATTTTAAAATATTTTATTATTATTAATGTTTTGTTTGAATACCAGGTTATCTGTATAGACTTGGCTGTCCTGGAACTCCCTCTGTTGACTAGGGTTGTAGCACAAATCTCTAAGTATTGTAGTGAATGCTGAAAGATCAGAGAGACAGAACACACCACAGTTAAACTCACCTTGCCAATTGTTCAGCTGATCTTGTTTTCTCTAACTGGAAGCCTCTGTGTCTTCATCCAAATGGATCTCAGCTGAACTGTTGCTAAAAGCCTAAAAGCTTACCCAGCCTAGTTCCTGGTCCCCACAAACTCTATACGTTTTTACTTTCTGCCATCACTTCCTGGAACTGAAGGTGTATGTCACTATGCCTGGTGGTGTGCCAACATTTTCTGGCCTCTATGTCTGTCTAGTGGCTGTTCTGTTCTCTGACCCTAGATAAGTTTATTAGGGTGCACAATATATTGGAGGACACACTATCACCACACAGGCTGGCCTCCAACATGAGGTCTGCCTGCCTGTCTCCCAAGTACTGGGTTTAAAGTTATGCCCACCATTGCCCAGCACTTTATATTTGTCTTAACCACAGTAATTTTAAACCTTTAAACATAGTTAGCCATCAACATGACGTTAGCCATCACTGTGGCATTTGCTGTCTGGATTTGTAACACTTTGTGGTTTCTTACCTACATCTCTAAGCTCTGAGGGTGGGGTGAGCTGGGGCTGTGAGAGTGGTGGTGCTCACCTTTAATCCCAGCACTCGAGAGGCAGAGGCAGGTGGAGCTCTCTGAGTTCGAGGCTAGCCTGATCCACAGAACAAGTTCCTTGACAGCCAGGGCTACACAAAGTAGTCCTGCCTACAAAACAAAACAAAACAAAAGGCAAAATGAAAAGATACGTCACTAAGCACACTGGAAATAAGGGAAAACAAACAAAAAACAGGCAAACTGAGCCTTAAAGAAAATTTTAAAAAATGTTCATCATATCAGACATTGTTGCACACACCTTTGATCCCTTTAACCCCAGCGCTCTAGAGGCAGAGGCAGGCCGATCTCTGATTTTGAGAGCAACTTCAGTTACAGGTCTGAGTTCCATCTCAGGTAAACTGCAAAGAGGGTTCCTATCTCCAGTGAAGATTTTTTTCCCCTTTTTCAAATATCTATTTATTTCTTAACATTCTCTGCATTTAATCAGTCGTTTTGGGGAAAGGATTCGTCCAGGTAACTGCTGGATCAAGCAGAGATCCATTCGCCTCTGCCTCCTGGATGTTGGGATTACAGGTGTGTGTCGCCCCATCTACCTCTTAGTTAAGAAAATTCCTTTGAGACATCCTCACAGCATAAGAGCCCAGGCTACCTCACTTTGTAGGGCAGTCCCTCCTTGATCTTGCATTTCTTGCCTCAGCGTCCCCAGTACAGCCATCACGGGCTACCACGCAGTGTTGTAGCTTGCTTTTGTCACTAAGGTTCTGCTTCTTCCACACTTGGAAGGAATTTAGAGTTTACGTTTTTTTGACCGGCGTCCTATGGAATAACCAAGGCAAAAGAAGTTGTGCAGAGCTCGCACCCAAGAGGATTATCCCTCCTAGGTTAGAGAGGGTTTGGGAAGATGAGTTTCTTGAAATTTCCGGTCCCTGCATCGCTGCTGGCGCAGACTTGGAGGGAATCTGCTGCTCTGAGGAATTCCATGTCAGGTGAGAGACGGGCAGGAGGCTGGATGGGGACTAGGGTGCTGACGGCCGTGGGTGCTGCAAATGGGGGTGTCCAACCTTGGGGTCCACAGCTAGATCCTGTCAGCGCCACGGATTCCTCTTTCTCCAGACCTTTCATAACCTCTGGCACTGTGTTATCTCCTTTCCTTCCTGCGTCCCTCCCTCCCTCCCTTCCTCCCTCCCTCTCTCCCTCCTTCCCTTCCTTCCTTCCTTCTTTTCTCTTTCTCTCGTTGTTTGTTCATTTCTTTTTTTTTTCCCCCGAGACAGGTTTTCTCTGTCGCTTTAGAGCCTGTCCTGTATTAGCTCTGTAGACCATGCTGGCCTCGAACTCACAGAGATCCACCTGCCTCTGACTCCTGAGTGCTGGGATTACAGGTGTAGGCCGCCACCCAGCTCCTTTTATTTCTTTTGCCTTCCAAGGCTCCCAAGGCGCTGCCCTGCTAAGCAAGGGCTTTACTGTGGAGCCATACCCCAGCCTCTGTTCAAACAGTTTAATTAATTACAAGTATGTGTCTGTGTGGTTGTGGTTTCAAGTGTTTCTGGAGGCCAGAAGAAGGTGAGGGAATCCCTTGTGAGCCAGAGGTCGTGAGTGCTGGGAAGCAAACTGGACTCACTTGCAAGAGTAAAATGAGGGGTTGGGGATTTAGTTCAGTGGTAGAGTGCTTGCCTAGCAAGCACAAGGCCCTGGGTTCGATCCTCAGCTAAATATATATATATATATTTATACACATATAATTTTTCATTTACTGCACTACAGTTTTAAAAACAATTGTAATATCCATTAGTATTAATAGTACAAAATAGCTAGTCTCTTTTTTTATACACAGTGGATCATATTTACTGCCTTACTTTGGTCTCCAAGACACCTTCCACCTCTATCTTGTGGTGTCCCCTTTCCCTTCTTTCTTCTTTTTCTTTTTCTTTTTCTTTTTTTTTTTTTTTTTGGTTTTTCCAGACAGGTTTTCTCTGTGTAGCTTTGAGGTTTTCCTGGAACTCAATTGTTAGCACAGGCTGTCCTCAAACTCACAGAGATCCGCCAAGCTCTGCCTCCCAAGTGCTGGGATTAAAGGCGTGCACCACCACCGCCCTGCCTTTTTTTCGGTTTTTTGAGACAGGGTTTCTGAGTAGTCAGGCTGGCCTCAAACTCCTGGAGACCCGTGTTTCCCTCAGCTTCTCCAATTCTGCCATCAAAGGCATGTGCCATCACTGCTCAGCCCCTTTCTCTGTGCCTCTCTGTCTCTATCTCTGTCTCTCTCATTTTTCTTTTCTTTCTTTCTTTCTTTCTTTCTTTTTTGAGAGATGGTCTTTATGTAACAGTTGCTGTTCTGAAACTTGCTATGTAGACCAGGCTGGCCTCAGAATAACAGAGTGCTGGGATTAAAGGTGTGTGCCACCACTGCCCACTTCTTTACCCTGTCTTTTAGTTTAGTTATTATCTTTACTTTCTCTATGTTATTTTTATTTACTTCTGAGAGAAATGGTGTTTTTGTGAGTCTGGCTTATTTAGCTTAACCAAATCATCTCCAGTTCCACTCAGTTGCCTGCACATGACACAGTTTTCTCTCCCTTGTCCCCAATAAAACTTCCCAGTTTTATTCAGTGTATTCAAGTTGGAAACCCAACCTCATTTTCTTCAGGCACTGACTCACTGATAGATCTAAGCTGATTCCATATCTTGGCTCAGTCAACAGGAAGTTCAGGTAACCCTCTGGCATTCTGATATAGATCGATTTGGTGTATGCTAAGGAACAGTATAGCTGGATCATGTGGAAATTCTAATACTCATGTACTGAGGAACTTCCATACTGGTTCTGTGGTGGTCGCACTAATTTATATTTCCACTAATAGAGACCCTTCTCAGAGTCCTCACCAGGATTTGTTATCTCTCTGTTATCTATCTGTCTCAGTCTCTCTCTCCATATTCCTTTCTCTCTCTTTGATTATTAGCTGATCCTTTTGACACATACCTTTCATTCCAATGCTTGGGAGGCAGAGACAGGCAGATCTCTATGAGTTCCAGGTCAACGTGGTCTACAGTGGACCTGCCTCAAAAAACGAAATAGATTGAGAGTCTCAATATGTAAATTTCCTAACTTGGAACTCGATCTGTAGACCAGGCTGGCCTCAAACACAGATATCTGCCTGCCTCTGCCTCCTGAGTGCTGGGATTAAAGACATGTGCCACCACAGACCTCCAGTTCTCTATGGTTGGTATTGAGATTAAAGGCATGTGTCTGCATGCTGGTGGTGTCCTTGAACACACAGACATCTGCCTGTCATGTGATCAGGATTAAGGGCATGTGCCACCAATGCCAGACTTCTGCTATGGCTTGCTATTAGCTGTGAACCCCAGGTAAATTTATTTATTAACTAACAAACAAATAACACAAATAAAATATCACCATAGCGCGCATCGGATCATCTGCAACCAGAGACATGGATGATTGGGAGGCACCATGTTGGTACAAGGATCCAAACTAGGGTCCTCTGCAAGAGCAGCACATAGCTCAGTTGGTAGAGTGTTTACCTCTCCAGCTCTGCTTCTTTATTTTTTAACTATGTTAATCTGCACATCTGTGCATAAGTGTATTTGTGCAAGTGACTTCAGAGGCTGGAGAAAGGCAGGCAGTAGGAGTTACACAGTCAGGGCTGGGAACTGAACTCTTGTTCTCCACAAGGGCACGAAGGTATTGGTAACCACTGAGCCATCTTTCCATCCCACTGTTGTAGTTCTTATTTGTGTTTTCCCGAATTCTAGAGATGTTGAGTAGTTTTTCATTGGATTATTGGTCATATTAATCCCTTGACCTGCCTGCCTCAGGCTCCCAAGTGCTGAGATCATTGGCATGTATCATCATAATCTCCCAGATAGCTTGTGAGTAAATGTGCTGCCACCAAGTCTGGTGACCCAAGTTCAGTTCTTGGTATTCACATGGTAGAAAGAGAACCAGGTCCTGCATATTGTCTCCCGATCTCTACATGTGTGCCGTGGTATGTGTGTGCATGCACATAGGATGCAAAAATGAATATGATTTAAGAATTTTTAAAATGTACTTGGTAGTGGTGATGCTTGTCTATGATCCCAGCACTTGGGTGGAGGAGTCAGAGGCAGGTTGAGGGTTTCTGTAAGTTTGAGTCCAGCCTGGTCTACAGATCAAGTTCAAGGACAGCCAGAGTTACACAGAGAAAACTATCTGGAAAAAACCAAAATAGCCGGGCGGAGGTGGTGCATGCCTTTAATCCCAGCACTTGGGGGGCAGAGCCAGTCGAATCTCTGTGAGTTCAAGGCCAGCTTGGACTACAGAGTGAGTTCCAGGAAAGGTGCAAATCGAAAAAGAGAAACCCTGTGTCGACACTTAAAAAAAAAAAAAAAAACCAATGAAACAAAACAGACAAACAAACAAAAACCAACCAAAGGAACAGTTTTCAAACAAAGGTGTTCTCGTCTCTTCCCTCGCAGGACAGCCCCAGCATGGTCACCAGTATTGCACCATAATCAGTGTGGAACAAATCAGGGTGTTGCAAGAGGCCTTCAACAACAACATGTTCCCATAGGATGAGGAGACCCGGGAACTGGCTACAAGGCTCCAGCTTAAGGAAGTAGTGGTGAAGGTTTGTGTGTGAAGTGTGTGGCTCCCGGTAGTCAAGTAGGAGGGGCTGTGTGAGGTGGGTGTTGTCGTCACTGCAAGGTTTAAACATTGTTTTATCTATGTGTATGCATAGATTGCACAGAGAATTTGTGTCTCAAAAAGTACCCCAATAAATATATTATGATGTATACATTTATGTATAATATATATCAAAATACATTTTTAAAAGATGAATTATTTTTAAAGAGATCCAAAACCATCTTTTCTTCATTGCAGATTTGGTTTCAAAATCAGCAAGACAAACTTCAGACCCAGCAGGAAAACCATCAGTGGAGTTCATCTCTGGTGACATCCCATCAGTTGAAGCCAGTGAGAAGTGGTTCATCCAGTCTTGCAATGAGAGAGATGGGGACATCATCTGACCAGGCATTAAGAGAGATGACGGCATTATCCAACCAAGGAATGATAGAGTTGGCTTCATCATCCAGTCAGGCGCCAATAGAGATGGGTGCATCATTCAACCAGAGAACTATAGATATGGGTGCATCATGCAACTAGAGAACTACAGAGATGCCTGCATCATTAAACCAGGCCAAGACATTGAGAGGAGCATCATCCAAACAGTCCAGGAGAGTGAGAGTTGCATTATCCAGCCAGGGAACTATAGATATGGGTGCATCATCCAACCAGGGAACTACAGAGATGGCTGCATCATCCAACCAGGCAACAAGAGATTCAAGTACATCATCCATCCAGGCCAAGTCAGTAAAGAGAGCACCATGCAAGCAGGTGAAATCCCTGAACGATGGTAAGGTCTTGGCACCCAAGACTGACTATGCTCAGCTACTGAGTACTAGAAGCTCAGAAAACAGTAGCCAGGAATCCCAGAAGAATGTTGTGCCAAATCAACCAGAAGAGGATGATACCTCTGCAGTAGAGTCCCTGAAGCATTCTGAGCTTTTGGAGCTCTACCAAAGGAGCCTGGGGCTGGTCGACCCTCCTGGGTCATCCATAGACTTTGACATAGACACATTAGTGAAAATGAATTCATTGACTGGGGATGATGAACCCAAAAGCTTTGATAAGTCTCTACCCAGGTCTCCTTGACTGAGGCAGAGAGGCTGGGAGGACCTACAAGCCCATCTATAGCCCTGAAGAAAGACGTGAAAATTAAAAGTTTGGAGTTTGGGGTCTGGAGACAAGTCTCAGCAGTTAAGAGCACTGACTGTTCTTCCAGAGGTTCTGAGTTCATTTCCCAGCAACCACATGATGGCTCACAACCACGTGTCATGAGATCGGGTTCCCTCTCTGGCCTGCAGGTACACATGCAGACAGCAGACGGTACACATAACAGATAAATATTTTGTAAAAAATGTTGGGAGTTTTTCAGAGGGAGGTTACCAGAGTGCTGCTGTCATGCTCTCCTCTTGGCTGAGTCCCAAAATGTCTCTTCAAGAAGTTAACAGCACAGGGGGATTGGAGGCCCCACAGGCCTGAGTAGGTACTGGGCAGTTCTAGAATTCCTTCCCTTGCTAACTCTAGCCTACAAAACAGGTGCATTGATGAAACCTGCTGTGGTGGTTGAATGAAAATGGCCCCCATTGGCCACATGCTTAGTGCTTGATCCTCAGTTAGTGGAACAGTTAGAGAAGGATTAGGAGGCGGGCCCTTGTTAGAAGTGTGTCACTGAGGGTGGGTGTTGAGGTTTCAAAAGCCCATGACAGGTCCAGTCTCTCTGCCTGCTGCCTGAAGATCAAGACATAAAGCTCTCAGCTCCTCCTCCAGAACCATGCCTGTCTCCTTCCCCCATAATGATTGTGGACTGATTCCCTGAAAGCATAAGCAAGTGCCAATTAAATGCTTTTATCAGAGCTGCCTTGGTCATGGTGTCTCTTCACAGAAATAGAAGAGTAACTGAGACACCTGCCTTCTATTTATTTATTTTTCCTGTGCTGAGGCTAAAGTTCAGGGCCTCTAGCATGGAGACATGGTTATACTACCATGGGGCCACACCCTCAGCCCCTCACTGGGGGAATCTAGGCGGGGACTCTACTGCTGAGCTAAACGCCCAGCCCTTCACTGGGAATTCTATGAAAATCCTTTACCCCTGAGCCATGACACTAATGCACATTCATTGTTCCTAGAAGGAGTTTGTTTCTGAGTGTTCTGACATTTATAGTTTCCATCTGAGAGCCTGAATTCTAAACCTTCATCTGAAAGGGTATAGTGTAAGCATTGCAGCTAGGATGGAAAGGTATCCTGGCAGTTGGAGCCAAGGTATACCACAAAGTCACACTGGACAACAAACCTCATATGAGAGACTTGGGAGGGAAAATCTCGGGAGGGTGGCTGCCTTTCCTTGGGCAAGAAACAGCAGGGAACTGAGCAGAAGGCAGGGCTTATACAGAGTTTCTTGGGAAAGGGGTGGAACTTTCCAAGGTGTAGATTGGTGAGATTTTAAGTCCAGAGACTGGGTCTTTTACTGTGTAGGGTGGAGGAAGGGTCCAGCCGTTAGGGCAGTAAGAGTGTTCTGTGGGTGGATGCTGGCAGTCAGATCAGGTCACAGGAATTGGGCAATGTCAGAATACTTCCTGCTAAATCAGGGTATCAAATTTCCAGCATTCCTTCTGCTAGTGTCTTCTTCATTTTTTCTATTTCCCTCTTCAGGTCTTGGACAGTTTCCCTCATCTGTTTCATTGCTTTTTCACAATTTTCTTTCAGGGACTTATTGTTTTCTTTGCTTTATTTGTCCTTTCCTCTGGTTTTTTATAACAATCTTCCCATTTTTTGTTTTTCTGTTCCTCCACTTTATTTTTGATTTCTTCTATGTAAGGCTCTAGCCTCTTCACAATGTTACTTATACGGTTGTACTCTTGTGCTTCTTCCTTTCTGATTTTCAGGTCTAGCCGTTGGAGAAGGGCTAGATTCTGGTGATGCTGCATTGCTCTTTATTTTGCTGTATGTACTTCTGCGTTGACATCTGCCCATCTCCACATGGATTCATTCTTGGTCTTATCAGTGCACTTGGACCAGGCAGAGCTGACAGATTTAAGGGGCCTCTCTCTGGTCCAGATAGAAGCTCTGGGGTGGGTGGGACATCTGGTCCAGATGAGAGTGCTGGCCAGATGGGAGCTAGATGGTGGACCTCAAGTCTCATAGAACCTTCTATAAAATCAACCACATACTTGGCCATAAAGCAAATCTCAACAGATACAAAACAATTGTTATAACCTCATGTGTTCTATCAGACCACCATGGTTTAAAGTTAGATGTGAACAACAACAACAAAAAAGCCTACAGAAAACCTGCAATCTCATAGAAACTGAATAATGTCCAACTGAATCACCAATGGGTTAAGGAAGAAATAAAGAAAGAAATTAAAGACTTCCTAGAGATCAATGAAAATGAATAGACCACATACCCAAACTTGTGGGACACTATGAATCAGTGCTAAGAGGGAAATTCATAGCACTAAATGCCCACATAAAGAAGTTGGAGAAAAATCACAGTAGTGACTTGACAGCATACTTGAAATCTTTTGAACAGAAAGAAGCAAAGTGTCCCAGGAGGAACCAACACCAGGAAATTATCAAATTGTGAGCTGAAATGAATACAATAGAAATTAAGAGAACAATACAAAGGATTAATGAAACAAAGAGTTGGTTCTTTGAGAAGATCAACAGTATAGACATGCGCTTATCCAAACTAACCAAAAGACAGAGAGAGAGCATCCAAACTAACAAAATCATAAATGAAAAGGGGGACATAACAAGAGACCTTGAGGAAAACCAGAGAATCCTCAGGTCATACTTCAAAAACCTCTACTCCACAATACTGGAAAATCTAAAAGAAATGGATAATTTTCTGGATAGGTACAACATATCTAAGTTATATCAAGACCAGATAAACCATTTATATAGTCCAATAAGCTGTAAGGAAATAGAATCAGTCATTAAAAGTCCCCAACCAAAAAAAGCCAAGGACCAGATGGTTTCGGTGCAGAATTGTACCACATCTTAAATGAAGACTTAATACCAATACTCTTTAAATTGTTCCACACAAAAGAAGCAGAAGGAATATTACCAAACTACTTCTAAGAGGATACAATTACCCCGATCCTAAACCAAACAAAGATGCAACGAAGAAAGGATGAGAGGAGCATCATCCAACCAAGTTACACTGGACAACAAACCTCCTATGAGAGACTTGGGAGGGAGAAACCCAGGAGGGTGGCTGCCTTTCCTTGGGCAAGAAACAGCAGGGAACTGAGCAGAAGGCAGGGCTTATACAGAGTTTCTTGGGAAAGGGGTGGAACTCTCCAAGGTGTAGATTGGTGAGATTTTAAGTCCAGAGACTGGGTCTTTTACTGTGTAGGGTGGAGGAAGGGTCCAGCCGTTAGGGCAGTAAGAGTGTTCTGTGGGTGGATGCTGGCAGTCGGATCAGGTCACAGGAATGGGGCAATGTCAGATACTTCAGGGTATCAAATTTCCAGCATTCCTTCTGCTAGTGTCTTCTTCATTTTTTCAGTTCCCCTCTTCAGGTCTTGGACTGTTTCCCTCATCTGTTTCATTGCTTTTTCACGATTTTCTTTCAGGGACTTATTGTTTTCTTTGCTTTATTTGTCCTTTCCTCTAGTTTTTATAGCAATCTTCCCATTTTTTGTTTTTCTGTTCCTCCACTTTATTTTTGATTTCTTCTATATAAGGCTCTAGCCTCTTCAAGATGTTACTTATAAGGTTGTTCTCTTCTGCTTCTTCCTTTCTGATTTTCAGGTCTAGCTGTTGGAGAAGGGCTAGATTCTGGTGATGCTGCATTGCTCTTTATTTTGCTGTATGTACTTCTGTGTTGACATCTGCCCATCTCCACATGGATTCATTCTTGGTCTTATCAGTGCACTTGGACCAGACAGAGCTGACAGCTTTAAGGGGCCTGTCTCTGGTCCAGATGGAAGCTCTGGAGTGGATGGGACATCTGGTCCGGATGAAAGTGCTGGCCAGATGGGAGCTGGATGCTGGACTTCAAGTCTCATAGAACCTTCTCTAAAATCAACCACATACTTGGCCATAAAGCAAGTCTCAACATATACAAAACAATTGGAATAACCTCGTGTGTTCTATCAGACCACCATGGTTTAAATATAGATGTGAACAACAACAACAACAAAAAAACCTACAGAAAACCTGCAATCTCATAGAAACTGAATGTCCAACTGAATCACCAATGGGTTAAGGAAGAAATAAAGAAAGAAATTAAAGACTTCCTGGAGATCAATGAAAATGAATAGACCACATACCCAAACTTGTGGGACACTATGAATCAGTGCTAAGAGGGAAATTCATAGCACTAAATGCCCACATAAAGAAGTAGGTGAAAAATCACAGTAGTGACTTGACAGCACACTTGAAATCTTTTGAACAGAAAGAAGCAAAGTGTCCCAGGAGGAACATACACCAGGAAATTATCAAATTGTGAGCTGAAATGAATACAATAGAAATTAAGAGAACAATACAAAGGATTAATGAAACAAAGAGTTGCTTCTTCGAGAAGATCAACAAGATAGACAAGCACTTATCCAAACTAACCAAAAGACAGAGAGAGAGCATCCAAACTAACAAAATCATAAATGAAAAGGGGCACATACCAAGAGACCTTGAGGAAAACCAGAGAATCATCAGGTCATACTTCAAAAACCTCTACTCCACAAAACTGGAAAATCTAAAAGAAATGGATAATTTTCTGGATAGGTAAAACATATCTAAGTTATATCAAGAGGAGATAAACCATTTATATAGTCCAATAAGCTGTAAGGAAATAGAATCAGTCATTAAAAGTCCCCAACCAAAAAAAGCCAAGGAACAGATGGTTTCAGTGCAGAATTGTACCACATCTTCAAAGAAGACTTAATACCAATACTCTTTAAATTGTTCCACACAAAAGAAGCAGAAGGAATATTACCAAACTCCTTCTATGAGGCTACAATTACTCTGATTCCTAAACCAAACAAAGATGCAACAAAGAAAGGATGAGAGGAGCATCATCCAACCAAGCTACTACAGAGATGGGTACATCATCCAACCAGGGAAATTACATAAGGGAATTAAGGGGATACAAATTGGAAAGGAAAAAGTCAAGCTTTCCCTATCTGCAGATGACATTACAGTATACATGAGTGACCCCAAATATTCAACAAGGAACTAATACAGCTTATAAACACCTTCAGCAACATAGTAGGATACAAGATCAACTAAATTAATCAGTAGCCCTCCTATATGCAATAGACAAACAGGCTGAGAAAGAAATCAGAGAACCATCACCCATTACAATAGCCACAATTGATATAAAATACCTTGGGTTTACACTAACTAAGCATGTGAAGGACCTATATGAGAAGAACTTTAAGTCCCTGAAAAAAGAAAGTGAAGAAGATGTCAGAAAATGGAAAGATCTCCCATGCTCATGGATAGGCAGGATTAACATAGTAAAAATGGCGATCTTACCAAAAGCAAGGCCCAAGATAGAGCTCCAGGTGTCCAACTGTCGACAAGGAAGAGGGACTGCAAGAGTATGAATTGTTGAATTCAAGATTACAAAAAGCACAGAGACAAATAGCCAATTGAATGGAAGCACATGAATTATGAACCAAAGGCTGTGGAGCCCCCAGCTGGATCAGGCCCTCTGGATAAGTGAGACTATTGAATAGGTTGATCTGTTTGGGAGGCGCCCAGGCTGTGGTACCAGGATTTGTCCTTGGTGCATGAGCTGGCTGTTTGGCACCTTCTGCTTACACAGGGACACATGCTCAGCCTGGAAGGAGTGGACGGGACCTGCCTGTACTGAATCGACCAGGTTTAAATGAGTCCCCAGGGATGTCTTGGTCCTGGAGGAGATGGGAATGGAGGGGAGGGGCTGTGGGGAAGGTGAGGGTATGGGCGGGAGGGGGGAGGACAGGGGAACCCATGGACGATGTATAAAATTGTAACAAATAATAATAATGATAATTTGCTAAGCTATGTTCATATCAGCAATGTTTGTAATAGCCAGAACCTGGAAACAACCTAGATGCCCTTCAACTGAAGAATGTTCAAGGAAAATATGGTACATATACACAATGGAGTACTACTCAGCACAGAAAAACAATGACATCATAAGGTTTGTAGGCAAATGGATGGATCTAGAAAATACCATCCTGAGTGAGGTAACCCAAACTCAGAAGGACAAGCAGGGTATGTACTCACTCATAGTAGAATACTAGATGTAAAACAAAGATGAGTAGACTACTACACAACTCCAGGGAGGCTGCCTAGGAAACGGGACCTTAGGAAAGACATAGGGATCACAATGACAGAGAAATGGATGAGATCTACATGAACAACCTGGACAACAGTGGAAGTAATGAAGGGCACATTTTGAGGGGAAGAAAGCTTAGGGAAGCAGGAGATCTCAGCTGGATCAAGAACAGAAAGGGAGAACAAGGAATAAAAGACCATGATAAATGAAGACCCACATGAGAACAGGAATAGGCATAGTTCTGGAGAGGTCCCCAGAAATCCAAAATGATACATCCTCTATAGACTGCTGGGAATGGTCGAGAGAAAGCCTGATCTGATGTGGTTTGGTGATCAGATGGCCAAACACCCTAATGGTCGTGCTGGAACTCTCATCCAATAACAGAGGGAAGTGGATGCAGAGATCCTCAGCCAGGACCCAAGTGGAGCTCCAGGCGTCCAATTGTTGAGAAGGAAGAGGGACTGTAAGAGTATGAATTGTTGAGACCAAGATTGGAAAAGCACAGGGACAAATAGCCAAACAAATGGAAGCACGTGAATGAAGAACCAAAGGCTGTGGAGCCACCAGCTGGATCAGGCCCTCTGGATAAGTGAGATAATTGAATAGCTTGAACCAATTGGGAGGCATCCAGGCTGTGGGACCTGGATGTGGCCTTAGAGCATGAGCTGGCTGTTTGGAACCTTGGGCATACAAAGGGACACTTTGCTCAGCCTAGAAGGAGGGGAATGGACTTGCCTGAACTGAATCCACCAGGTTGAAATGAACCCCAGGGGAGTCTTGGCCCTGGAGGAGATGAGAATGGAGGGGAGGGGATGAGGCGAAGGTGGGAGTGGGTACCGGAGGGGAGAGAATAGGGGAACACATGGCTGATGTGTAAAATTAAAACACAAATATAATAATGAAAAAATCAATGAAACAAAGAGTTGGTTCTTTGAAAAAAAAAAACAACAACAAGATAGACAATCCCCTAGCCAAATTAAACAAAAGGCAAAGAGAGAGCATCCCAATTTACAAAATCAGAAATGAAAACGGACACATAACAACAGACAACGAGGAAATCCAGAGAGCCATCAGGTCACACTTCAAAAACCTGTACTCCACAAAATTGGAAAATCTGGATGAAATGGACAATTTTCTGGATACATCCCACATACCAAAATTAAATCAAGACCTGAGAAACCATTCAAAAGACCAATAACCCTTAAAGAAGTAGAAACAGTCATCAAAAGTCTCCCAACAAAAAAGAAGCCCAGGATCAGATGGTTTTGGTGCAGAATTCTACCAGACTTTCAAAGAAGAACTAATACCAATACTCCTCAAGTTATTCCACACAATAGAAACAGAAGTAACTCTACCAAACTCTTTCTATGAAGCTACAATTACCCTGATACCCAAACCAAACAAAGATGCAACAAAGAGAGAGAATTACAGACCAATCTCCCTCATGAACATTGGTGCGAAAATACTCAACAAAATATTGGCAAACTGAATCCAAGAATACATCAAAAAAATTATCCATCATGACAAAATAGGTCTCATCCCAGGGATGAAACAATGATTCAACATATGAAAAATCTGGCAATACAATACACCATATAAACAAACTGAAAGAAAAAAACCACATGATTATCTCATTAGATGCTGAAAAAGCCTTTCACCAAATCCAACACCCCTTCATGATAAAGGTTTTAGAGAGATCAGGAATACAAGGAACATTCCTAAATGTAATAAAGGCAATTTACAGCAAGCCAACAGCCACTATCAAATGAAATGTAGAGAAACTCAAACCGATGCCACTGAAGTCAGGAAAAAGTCAAGGTTGGCCACTCTCCCTGTATTTATTTAATGTAGTGCTAGAAGTTCAAGCTAGAGCAATAAAGTCAACAAAAAGAGATCAAAGGGATACAATTTGGAAAGGAAGAAGTCAAACTTTATTTGCAGATGATATAATCATATACATAAGTGACCCCAAAAATTCTACCAGGGAACTCCTACTGCTGATAAACTCCTTCAGTAAAGTGGCAGGATACAAAATCAACTCAAAAAAAATCAGTAGCCCTCCTATACACAAATGATAAAAGAGCTGAGAAAGAAGTCAGAGAAACATCACCCTTTACAATAGCCACAAATAATATAAAATACCTTGGAATAACTAAACAAGTGAAGGAACTTTTTCATAAGAAGTCAAAATCTCTAAAGAAAGAAATTGAAGAAGATATCAGAAAATGGAAGGATATCCCATACTCATGGACAGGTAAGATTAACATAGTAAAAATGGCTATCTTACCAAAGCAGTCTCCAGATTCAATACAATCCCCATCAAAACCCCAACACAATTCTTCATTGACTAGGAAAGAAAAATATTCAACTTCATGTAGAAAAACAAAAGACCCCGATATTTAAAATAATCCTGGATGATAAGGCAATCTCTGGAGGCATCACCATCCCTGACCTCAAGCTCTACTCTACAGCTATAGTAATAAAAACAAACTGTTACTGGTATAAAAACCGACATACAGACCAATGGAAGCGAATTGAAGATACTGATATTAATCCACACACTAATGAACACCTGATTTTTGACAAAGAAGCCAAAACTAAACAATGGAAAAAAGAAAGGGTCTTCAACAAATGGTGTTGGCATAACTAGGTGTCCACATGTAAAAGATTACAAATAGATCCATATTTGTCACCATGCACAAAACTCAAGTCCAAGTGGATCAAAGATCTCAACATAAATCCTGTTACACTAAACTTAATAGAAGTGAAAGTAGGAAGTACTCTTCAATGCATTGGCACAGGAGACCACTTCCTAAATATAACACCAATAGCACAAACACTGAGCACAAGAATTAATACATGGGACCTCTTGAAACTGAGAAGCTTTTGTAGGGCCAAAGACATGGTCAATAAGACAAAATGACAGCCTAAGGAATGGGAAAAGATCTTCATCAACCCCACATCTGACACAGGATTGATCTCCACAGAACTCAAGAAATTAGACATCAAAATGTCTTGCTGTTGGATTCTCCAGAAGGCAATGTATGGTAACTGCTCTTTCAAGTATGTTAGAGAACGTGTCGCCCATACACTTAGGAGATTAAGGGTAACACTGAAGATCACTGACCTCCATTTGTTAACAGTAGCATGCCAGCTAAGCATGTTCATTCTCACAACCCTATTGAAGCTTGAGTTGTACCTACTTCACAGGAGTGTCTCTGTGCAACACAATTTAGCCTTCTGAAATTCATTTAGCCTCCTTTGAAGATACCTTAAAATTTGAGAGTCTGAATGTGGTCATGATGAGACCATTACTTCTGTTGCTTGTGACTTGCCTGTTTTTTCTTTATGGTTCTTAGTTGTTCTTCTGCAGAGCTTCCACCTTGTGTCATGCTGGGATCAATAATGGGTCTTGGCGTTTTGTGTTCCTGGAATTGTATCCATGCCAGTGGATACCCACATGATCCAGCAGAGAATTTGACTTTGCTGCTGCCATTGTTGCTGTTATAATAGCGGCAACCACCACTACTACTGTTTCTGGGATTGCTATTTTACAGTTGGTTACTATAGCTAGCACAGTGGTGACCCTGGTAGCAAAAGTAGCTACCACAGTCAATTAATCTTTCATTCTATTGGGCATGACAAATTTAAATCAATAGTTATATACATTTCAATTGGCTTTGAAAGCTATAAATTTACAAACTCACGTTCCAGTTGCTCTCGGGATACCATCTTACGAACTCTCCACTTTTCAGTAAGACTCGTTAAGGAAGGGAATGGCTCAGTTGCCTTTAGCCTACTGGCTATGGGTGGGTTAAGACTTCTGTTGGTCTTTTCTGTGTCGAACACACAGATTGCAAGCCCAGTGCCACTTAGAGATCTTTGGCAACAGTTAACTCTGCAGCTCTCACATGATTGAGCCTGTATGAGAATGAGTTCAGGGACAGGTAATACCTGGGGGGTGCTAACCAACCTAAGACAGAACATCTGCATGGCCTGGACAGGTGTCTCCATGATGGGTAAGGTGACCAGCTGATGTCCTCTGCAACTTAAGTCAGAACCTAATTTTTTATTCAAAGGCGTGCCTACAGTGCCCTGGCCCCTGTTTTGGGTAACTGTTGGATTGCTTGCTGACCTTGCCCTTGATATCGCCCCTATGATAATCTTCTGTAAGATTCCACCCTCCTGAATGCTTAAGGGAAGCTCCTTGTCTGTGTATCCAGCATATTGGGTGTTAATTGCTTAGATGCAAGATTGTAAAACTTCAGGAGCAGGGGTGGGGAATTAGCCCTATGGTAGAGTGCTTGCTTAGCAAGCACAAGGACCAGGGTTCAAACCTCAGCTAAAAAAAAAAAATCAGAAGCAAACTTCTGCCATCTGGGGTTCCACCATTTTGCTGTAAGCCTGTATTTAAGACCTCTTCCCTCCTTCAATAAATGACATTTGACATTAAAAAAAAAAAAAGAATGGGTCAAGAGCATGATGGGGAAACCCACAGAGACAGCTGACCAGTGGTAGTTGGAACTCACTGACTGTGGACTGACAGCTCAGGAACCCTCATGGTACCGAACTAGGCTTGCTGAATGTGGGTGACAGTTGTGTGGCTTGATCTGTTTTTGGGGTCCCTGATAGTAGGACCAGGACTTATCCCAGGTGCATGAACTGGCTTTTTGGAGTCCTTCCCTGTTGTGGGATACCTTGCTCAGCCTTGATACAATGGGGAGGGGCTAGGCTCTCCTTCAACTTGGTATGACAGACTTTGTTGACTACCTTGGGAGGCCTTAACCACTCTGAGGAGTGGATGGGGGCAGAGTGGGAGGGAGGTGAGGAGGAGGGAGAGGGGAGGGAGGGGGAACTGCGGTTGGTATGTAAAATGAAAAATATTTTAATAAATAAATATATTTAAAAAGAGAAAAAATAGAAAATTTAAAGTTAATATGGCATTATGCAATCTATCTCTGGGGGTGGGGTCTTAGTTTTCCCTTTCTGTTTATTAAGCATTTCTTTTAAAGTGTGATTAGATCTTTCTGTAACCACTTGGCCTGTAGGATTGTGTGGTATACCTGTAATATGCTTTATATTATAACATGCAAAAAACTGTCTCATTTTATTGGAGACATGCTGGAGCATTGTAAGTCTTAATTTGTACAGGTATTCCCATGAGGCTATGACTTCTACTAGATGTGTACTACAGAATCCGCCTTTTCAGAACTCAAAGCAGTTGCCCATGAAAATCCTGAAAACATATCTATTGTATGGTATACATATTTTAATTTTCCCAAATTACACAAAATAAAACATTCATTCCTTTGTATACCTTGGGGGTTACTTCCTGAGGTAATGGGGCATGGTTACAGGAGGAACATGCAGGACATTTAAAAAAATTTTCTTGGCTTGTTGCCAAGTGATGGAAAAATCCTTTTTCAAACCTCTGCTATTGACCTAGTGTTTTTTTAAAATGAATTTCTGCGACCTCCATTACATTTCCTATTAATAATTGATCAGTTTCATCATTACTTTGTGCTAGAGAGCCTGCAGAGCTGTATGGAATCTGATGTGTTATATATATGAGATGAAAGGTAATGAATGGTGAGGTCGACTCCCTTCCAACTTCTTTCCTCTGTGTCTGAAAACTTTTTTTTAAACCAGTTTTAATAAGTTCTTCTGAGGCTTGGCATCTGTTGGTAATTGCCTTTTGGATCTGAACTTCCTGAACAGCGAGTGAGTGCTTACAAAGCCTTCATTAAATCAGTCTCTCATCCTCATCATTTGTATAAAATTCTAAAGCTTTTATCTGACCTACCAAGGTTGTCTTATCTTCCTTAGTGACTATCTGTACAACTTCAAACTGCTTCCCAAAGTTAGTGTTCTTTCTGACAACTTCTCATAACCATTTTCCGTGGCCTGTGTGAATATCTCTAAAGCTTTGATCTCGTCTGTCAAGGTTGTCTTATCCTCCTTAGTGACTATCTGTATGGCATCATACACTTTCCAAAGCCAATGGGCACACCAGTGTGGCTTTTGTGGTAAAGCAAACAAAACACGTAGTGACATTTACCCAGTAGAGGGAGAGAGACTCGTGGTTAGAGCAGGTAGAGGAGGAAACACCTGGAGAGGTGCATGTGTCTTAGTAAGTGGGATTGCAATCGAGGTGCAGGCACCAAAGGGCTTTTCAGAGAGAATTGCCCACATGATGGGGAGCCCAAAGGGTGTAGTCTGTATGTCTGGTGCCCGTGGAGGACAGAAGAAGGTGTTAGACAAGAGCTGGTTGTGAGCCACTGTGTGGGTACAAGACTCAAACCCAGGTCCTCTGAAAGAGAAGCCAGCTTAAGCAAGGCATGGTGGCCCATGCACTCAGGAGGCAGAGGCAAAAGGACATCAGAACTTGAGGCCAGCAAGGGGATCTGACACCTTCTGGCGTCCATGGGCTCCAGGCATGAGTGTGGTACACAGACATACATGAGGGCAGAATACCCCTATACAGAAAACAATGAAGTCTAAGACTAGAGTGAGGGCTCGGTGGCTAAGAGCACTAGTTACTCTTGCAGAAGACTCAGATTTGGTTTCTAAAGTCGTGTGGTGTCTTGGAATCACCTGTAACTCCAGTTCTGTGGGCACCAGGCATGTACCCAGTGCACACTCTTTGTCTTAGCATACTCGAGGCAGAGGCAGACACAGGTGGATCTCTGAATTCCAGGTCAGCCTGGTCTACAGAGTGAGTCCAGGACAGGCTAAAAAGCTACAAAGAAACCCTGGCTCACAAAAACAAACAAACAAAAACTTTAATTAAAAAAGAATCTTGGGGAGGTTGCAGAACACACCTCTAATCCCAGCACTGGGGATGCAGGGCAAGATGGAACTCTGTAAGTTCGAGGCCAGACAAGACTCTGGAGACCCTGCACAATTGGCAAAGGCCTGTGGACAGTTTGTTTCATGATTCTGGGTGTCACCCCAAGAGCATGAGAACTACATGCTCTCCCTGTTCTCCCCATGCTAGCCACACTGCTGGCCTGAATCAGTGACAGTAGGTCATGGAGCTTAATATTACATATTTGCAGAACTCTTCTGGAAAGAACGATCTAACCACTGGAGTATTTTTTAAAAGAATTATTTATTTATGATGTGTACAAGAGAGGGTGCCAGATCTCATTACAGATGGTAGTGACCACCATTAGTGTGCTGGGAATTGAACTCGGGACCTCTGGAAGAGCATTCGATGCTCTTTTCCTCTGATCCATCTCTCCAGACCCAACCACTGGAGTCTTAAAAAAATGGTATTCAATAGATGATATTAGGAGTTAATGGGAACAGTCTAGGAACAGGGAATGAAGCAGAATCATAGAAACCCCCACACAGCTCCTTCATTTCTAATAACTGTTCCAGTACCCTAAGAAGTTAGGGGAGATGGACGTAAGGACAAGGGACAAACAGTGCCAACTATTAAGAGTAAGTTTCTGCCTTCCATTGCCTATAAAAAAATGGAAAAACCTGGTATATCCCCAGAGGAGATAGAGTAGTACAGAATGTAGAATGGATTGACCCAGCTTTGCCTGGTGAGTTTATTTGAACCCAGACCCCAGCAGAAGTCAATATTAACCACAAGGGACAAAACTGTCTCTCACCCTGCATGACGCTGTAGCCACATAAGCTGCTAACTGGATACACTGTTCTACCTGAAGGTGTGCCTAGTTAGAAAACTTCCTTTGTAGCTTGCAAGACGTCTTATGCTTCCAATAGTAGAGAAATAGATAAACTAGGTGAGGGAGAGTTGGGGGATGGAAGGGGAAAGAAGCTAGGAATTAACTGGTAATTATTCCAACCATTTTTAGCAAAAATCACTGTTCAAAGAAAACATTGAAACTGTATAAAGACAGCCCAGGCTATCAGGGGCCACTTGCTTGAACAACAGGAGCTGGTCCAAGTTTCTCCATGGGGCAGACTTCATCCATCCATCCCAGGTGGTCCAGCCTGACCAGAGCAATGCTAACAGCACTTAATGCATTAAGTTGAAGAGACATAATACGCAGAACTATATCCAACACGTATGAGTTAGAATAATTAGAATTACTAAACTTCCCAGGGTCTGGAGAGATTGCTCAGTGCTTAAGAGCATGCACTGGTTTTTCAGGACCCGATAAGTTCTGTTCCCAGTACCCATGTCGATCTTTAACTGCTTGTAACTCCAGCTCCAGGGCATCCTATGCTCTCTGGCCTTCTGTTCCTCTCCACACATACACTGAGTTAAGAGGTAAGGACAAATAAGCCTTTAAATAAAGCCAAGCACGGTGATCCATACCTGCAATCCCAGCACTTGCATGGTGGAGGAAGGAAGCTCACGAGTTCAAGGTCATACTAGCTTTTCAACCAGCTTTAGTCTATCCTCAGTTCCAGGAAACTAGGTCTCAAAATGCTAAAACAGAGCCAGGCGTGGTGGCACATGCCTTTAGTCACTGTACTCGGGAGGCAGAGGCAGGTACTTTGAGTTCAAGGACAGCCTGGTCTGTAGAGTGAGTTCCAGGACAGCTGGGGTTACACAGAGAAACCCTATCCCCTCCCTAAAAAAAGCCAAGACCAACAAGAATTAGTTTTGTGCTACTGAGATGTCTCAAAGGCTGAGTGCCTACAGCTCTGAAAGATGGCCCTGGCTCGCATCATGGCATCCACAAGGCAGGTCACAGTTGCCTATAAATTCAATTCCAGGGTATATGATGGCCTGTGTGGGCACTGGACCACACAGGCATGCTCACAGACGCAGACACACAGAGACAATATCTGCTAGCTAGCTGTCAGAGCATTTGTCTGACGAGAACCATTGTGGGAGCTCTGTTTCCCCAGGTAAAAGACCTCTTGGGGCTCACTCTTGGGGTTGTCTGTGTCCATCCCATGTCTGTGTCCATCCTGTCTGTGGCTGTGTCCATCTGTCTGTGTCTGTGTCCATCCTGTCTGTGGCTGTGTCCATCTGTCTGTAGCTGTGTCCATCTATCTGTGACTGTGTCCATCTGTCTATGGCTGTGTCCATCCCATGGCTGAGTCCATCTCATGGCTGTGTCCATCATATGCTGTATAAATCCTGTGTCTGTGTCCATCCTATCTGTGTCCATCCTGTCTGTGTCCATCTGTCTGTTTCTGTGTCCATCCCGAGGCTGTGTCTATCCTGTGGCTGTGTCTATTCATTGGCTGTGTCCATCCTGTAGCTGTGTCCATCTGTCTGTGACTGTGTCTATCTGTCTGTGTCTGTGTCCATCTGTCTGTGGCTGTGTCCATCGTATAACTGTGTCCATCTGTCTGTGACTGTGTCTATCTCTTTGTGACTGTGTCTATCTGTCTATGGCTGTGTCTATCTCTTTGTGACTGTGTCCATCTGTCTGTGGCTGTGTCCATCTGTCTGTGGCTGTGTCCATCTTTCTGTAGCTGTGTTCATCTTGTAACTGTGTCCATTTGTCTTTGGCTGTGTCTATCTGTCTGTGTCTGTGTCCATCTCTCTGTGGCTGTGTCCATCCCATAGCTGTGTTTATCCTGTGGCTGTGTCTATTCCTTGGCTCTGTCTATCCTGTAGCTGTGTCCATCTGTCTGTGACTGTGTTCATCCTGTGGCTGTGTCCAGTAGAGTAAGAGCAAGGTCTCAGCAACAACTGACCTATGCCCACAGGGAGTCTGGGAAGCATCCTAATTTCCCATCCCTATCATTATTCTCATGGAGATATTGGTCACCATCACCATGTCTGGACCAGAGGGACCACCCACATGTCCTGTTTCCACGGCTGCCTAGCTCACTTCCCCAGTGCCTTCCTGTTGCTTGTGCCTTAGCTCTTGGGACAGAGGAAAGCTTGGAACAAGATTTCAAATTCCAGCAACCTCAATTATCATGGCTCCTAGCTGTCAGTTTGATATTTATTTATTTAGAAAGGGTCTCTGTAGATGTAACTGTCTTGTTAAACAAGAAACACAGAGCCGATTGCAGAGTTAAAAGCCAAGGGGTCAGAGCAATAGCTGAGAGCTGAAAACTTTACCCTTCACTGCTGCTCTGTCTTTCCTCTCTGCAAGAGACCTACTTCCTGTGTCCTGTCTTTTATATAGATAGACTTTATGTTCTGCCTCCTCATTGCTTGTAAACCCAGCCACATAACCTCCTAGTCACTGCCTGTCATACAGATCTCCAAGTGTTCTATGGTTGGTATTGAGATTAAAGGCGAGTGTCGCCTTGCTGTCTGTATCCTTGAACACTCAGAGATCCTGCGGAGTTCTGCCTCCCAAGTTCTGGGATTAAAGGCGTGCACCACCGCCACTCAGCTTCTGCTGTGGCTTGCTCTGACCCCAAGGCAACTTTATAAATATACGAATAAAATCATATTTCAGTACAAATAAAATATCACCATGTTCCCCTTTTCTATTTTAATAAAAGGAAACAAAGAAAAAAAGGTATAAGTAAAATGTCTAGTCCATTTGTTTTTGACAAATTCAGAGAAAATAATTCCATTATCTATCCTATTTTGGTAAGTCCAAAATGTACCTGGTTCACTTTCTATCCTAACTTATATTACTAACGGAACTGTCTTACAATGTCTTTCAAATTTATACACTTACTCTTTAGTGAGTTTCTTTTCTGAAATTCTTAACAAGGAAACCTATAACTATAACTAACTGATCTTCAACTCCCTCAGAGATGCAAGAAGGAAATAATACTACCTAATAAAAAATAAAAACAGGAAGTTCATTCAAGCATTTTCCAAAAATAAATGTGAGTTGACAGAAACAGCCAGCTGCCTGGACAGTCACCCGAGGTTTCTCTACCGTGTTGGGAAATCATCTTCAGCCTATAGGCTTAGTGTATCTGACAGACTCATTTGTGAACTAGGATGTACACAAGGTCAACAGTTCGACCTCATATCTGGTGAGAGCAGTCCATGTACCAGAAACACATGAATTCCATTGGTGTCATGTCATGATTCAGGATTTTATATTCTGGAAATTGTTGATGTTTTTTTTAATTCAGCTGTCCATTCTTCTAGGCTGTGTGTGTGTGGCTTCATCTTGGCATCCCTTTCTTCTCCACATCCCTCTATTGAATGCCAGTCTACTATTGAGAGGGATGAGCTTGTTTATTCTTCAAGAATAACTGTTTCATCTGCTGTTCCACTGCACCTCAGAAGCCATTGGCCCACTGTCTCTTCAGCTGCATTCAAAGAACAGGTCTCGGTACTTTAAGTACCACAACTTAAGCAAAACATAGCTCCCTGAAGAGATGAAGATAGGTCCCTTCTGTATCCCAGAATCTAATCAACATTTATATTTTCGTTTCTTTCTTTTTTCTCCTGTTTATTTTATTATATTTCTGTTTTATATTTTCTACAGAGAAAATATTCTCCAGTTTCAAATAACCATGGACTTTTGAATTATAACCTGTGATTATGTTCAAGCTATCTGTGTATTATTTCTCTTGCAGTTGTACATAAAATGTTTTTACATTCAAAAAATGGACAAATACTACAGAATATTATATTAAATATATAGAGTATACAAACTCATAGAGACAGAAAGTTCAGTCATTATCTCCAGGTGAAGAAGAAATGGAATATAGCCAGTGATTTCCTAAATACAGATTTTCTGTTGTGTGTGATAGAAAAGCCCCCCAAATGGACAATAGTATCAGGACATAATATCATGATTGTAATAAATCAGTGCATTGAATGTAATTAATGAATATCATATATATAATTATTGAAATGAATGCTTACAATGTATTCAATTAATACCACAAATGTAATTAATATCATGAGTATAATTAAAAAGTAAGTAAAAAAAATATTTCATTCATTTTACACACCCCCTCTTCCCTCCTCCCGCCCTCCCTTTTCCCCCTTTCAACTCAACCCCCACTCTCCTCTACAAGAAGGCAAGGTCTTCCATGGGGAGGCACATCCAGTAGAGGCAAGTCCAAACCCTTCCATCTGCCTCAAGGCTGCACGAGGTGTCCCATCATAGGTAGTGGGCTCCAAAAAGTCTGTTATGCACCAGGGATGGATTCTGATTCTACCGCCAGGGCCGCCCCCCAAGCAGATCAAGTTACACAACTGTCTCACTATGCAGAGTGCCTAGTACAGTCCCTGCAGACTCCACAGCCATTGATGCAACTTTCATGAGTTCCCAGTAGTTTGGTTTGGTCGACTCTGCAGGTTTCTCCATCATGATCCTGATGCACTTGCTCATAGAATCCATCTTCTCTCTCTTTGAAATTCGTAACCTTGGTCCTGATTCCTTAGGTAATTTTGGGAATCCATGATCACTATTCAGTGAAAGGTGCTAGAAAAGCTACAGTGTGCAAAACAGCCACTGGGAGACGACAAAGGGCAACACCAGTCGGGAAGTATGCACAACCCGGCAAAATGTCCCAAGAGCCAGCACTGGGAAGGCAGAGCCAGGAGGATCTCTGTGAGTTCGAGGCCAGCCTGGGCTAGCAAGTGAGTCCCAGGAAAGGTGCAAAGATACGCAGAGAAACCCTGTCTCGAAAACCAAAAGAAAGAAAGAAAGAAAGAAAGAAAGAAAGAAAGAAAGAAAGAAAGAAAGAAAGAGATTTTTTTCCAAATTTTTATTTTTTGTTCATTTATTTTGTTTTCTTTAGGCAGTGTTGAAGGTAGCCACGTGGCAAAGTATGGACTTTGATTATGATTTTGACCTAAGTAATCATATTTGTCACTGTGCCATTCCAAAAACCAATGATTCTTTATTTAATGTAATTTAATCTTTAACATTCACACCATGCCTCCTTCCTTAAAACCAGTAACAAACTTCAGTGTGTTTATAAGGTTTTAAGTAGATTGTATCTTTCAGATAATAATGAAGATTTTACTTGTAGCAACTTTTTTAAATAGGAGAAGTACCTCAGGCACCAATCCCGAGATAATTCATCAGTCATTTGGCAAACATCCCCAGAACAGCTATTGTTGCCAGGCACTATGTAATCACCTAAGTCAAGGAACATGGACTCATGCACACAGCTACAACAGTGTTGTGTGATGGTAAGAGTATCTGTGGCTTGCCTGTGCCATCACATAAATGAATGCCAGTGCAGAAAAGGGAAGTCTGGGAAAGCAGGAAGGAGCTGGACAGATATAATGCAGACACTAAGAGACCATGGATGCCAGCCTAGACTAATATACCCAGCAAAACTTCCAATCATCATACATGGACTGAACAAAACCTTCCAAGATAAAACCAGATTTAAACAATACTTATCCACAAACCCAGCCCTACAGAAAGCACTAGAAGGAAAATTCCAACCTAAGGAAGGCAGATACACCCATGAAAACACCAGCAATAGATAACACCACAGCAGTAAACCCCAAAGGAGAGAAGTACACACACACTACCACCAAAACATAAAAATAATAACAGGAATGAACAATCACTGGTCATTAATATCCCTTAATATCAATGGACTTAATTCACCTATAAAAAGACATAGACTAACAGAATGGATACTAAAACAGGATCCATCTTTCTGCTGCATACAAGAAACACACCTCAAATTCAAAGACTGACTACTCCTAAGAATAAAAGGCTGGGAAAAGACTTTCCAATGAAATGGCCTTAAGAAGCAAGCTGGTGTAGTCATCCTAATATCCAGCAAAATAGATTTCAAACTAAAATGAATCAAAAGAGATGATGAAGGAAATTACATACCCATTGCAGGAAAGATCCTCCAAGATGAAGTCTCAATTCTGAACATTTATGCCCCAAACACAAGGGTACCCACATATGTAAAAGAAACATTACTGAAGCTTAAATCACATAGAAAACCCTATACATTAATCGTGGGAGACTTCAACACCCCACTTTCGCCTCTGGACAGATCGGCCAAATATAAACTTAACAGAGACATAATGGACTTAACTGATGTTATGGCTCAAAGGGATTTAATAGATATCTACAGAACATTCCACACAAACAAAAAAAATATATACCTTCTTCTCAGCACCCCATGGACCCTTCTCTAAAATCGACCACATACTTGGCCACAAAGCAAATCTCAACAGATACAAAACTATTGGAATAACCTCCTGTTCTATCAGACCACCATGGTTTAAAGTTAGATTTCAACAACAGAAAAAACTACAGAAATCCTACAATCTCAGGGAAACTGAATAATGCTCAACTGAATCACCAATGGGTTAACAAAGATATAAAGAAAGAAATTAAAGACTTCCTAGAGATCAATGAAAATGAATACACCACATAACCAAACTTATGGGATACAATGAAAGCAGTGCTAAGAGGGAAATTCATAGCACTGAATGCCCACATAAAGAAGCTGGAGAAATGTCATGCTAGTGACTTGACAGTCCACCTTAAAGCCCTTGAACAGGAAGAAGCAAAGTCTCCCAGGAGGAACAGATGCCAGGAAATTATCAAATTGAGAGCTGAAATCAATAAAATAGAAATAAAGAGAACAATACAAAGGATTAATGAAACAAAGAGTTGGTTCGTTAAGAAGATCCACAAGATAGACAACCCCTTATCCAAACTAACCAAAAGACAGAGAGAGAGAGAGATAATCCAAATTAACAAAATCAGAAATGAAAATGGGGACATAACAACAGACAATGAGGAATTCCAGAGAATCATCAGGTCATACTTCAAAAACCTCCCAACCAAAAAAAGCCCTGGACCTGATGGTTTCACTGCAGAATTCTACCAGATCATCAAAGAACACTTAATACCAATACTCTTTAAATTGTTCCACACAATAGAAGCAGAAGGAATATTGCCAAACTCCTTCTATGAGGCTACAATTACCCTGATTCCTAAACCAAACAAAGATGCAACAAAGAAAGAGAACTGCAGACCAATCTCCCTCATGAACATTGATGCAAAAATACTCAATAAAATACTGGCAAACAGACTCTAAGAACACATCAAAACAATTATCCACCATGATCAAGTAGGCTTCATCCCAGGGATGCAAGGGTGGTTCAACATATGAAAGTCTGTCAATGTAATAAACTCAAAGAAAAAATACACATGATCATCTCACTAGATGCAGAAAAGGCATTTGACAAAATTCAACACCCCTTCATGATAAAGGTCTTGGAGTGATCAGGACTACAGGGAACATACCTAAACATAATAAAGGCAATCTACAGCAAGCCAACAGCCAACATCAAATTAAATGGAGAGAAATTCAAAGCAATACGACTAAAATCAGGAACAAGGTAAGGCTGCCCTTCTCCCCATACTTATTCAATATAGTACTTGAAGATCTAGCCAGAGCTATAAGACAACATAAAGAGATTAAGGGGATACAAATTGGAAAGGAAGAAGTCAAGCTCCCCTATTTGCAGATGACATGTAGTATACATGAGTGATCCCAAAATTCAACCAAGGAACTGACACAGCTAATAAAAACCTTTAGCAACATTGCAGGATACAAGATCAACTCAAAAATTCAGTAGCCCTCCTATGGACAAACAGGCTGAGAAGGAAATCAGAGATCCATCACCCTTTCCAATAGCCACAAATGATATGAAATACCTTGGGGTTACTCGAACTAAGCATGTGAAGGACCTATATGACAAGAACTTTAAGTCCCTGAAAAAAGAAATTGAAGAAGATGTCAGAAAATGGAAAGATCTCCCATGCTCATGGATAGGTAGGATTAACATAGTATAAATGGCGATCTTACCAAAAGCAATGTACAGATTCAACGCAATTCCCATCAAATTACCAACACAATTCTTCACAGATCTGGAAAGAATAATACTCAACTTCATATGGAAAAACAAAAAACCCAGGATAGCTAAAAGAATCCTGTACAATAAAACAACCTCTGGAGGCACATCACAATCCCCGACCTCAAGCTCTACTATAGAGCAATCATAATAAAAACAGCTTGCTACTAGCATAAAAACGGACATGTAGACCAATGGAATCAAATTGAAGACCCTAACACCTATGAACATATAATTTTTGACAAAGAAGCCAAAACTGTACAATGGAATAAAGAAAGCATCTTCAACAAATGGTGCTGGCATAACTGGATGTCAATGTGTAGAAGGCTGCAAATAGATCCATATCTGTCACCATGCACAAAACTTAAGTCCAAGTGGATCAAAGACATCAACATAAATCCAGTCACTCTGAACCTGATAGAAGAGAAAGTAGGAGGTACTCTTGAACGCATTGGCACCAGAGATCACTTTCAAAATATAACACAAGTAGCACAGACACTGAGAGAAACAATCAATCAATGGGACCTGTTGAAACTGAGAAGCTTTTGTAGAGCAAAGGACATTGTCAACAAAACAAAGTGACAGCCTACAGAATGGGGAAAGGTCTTCACCAACCCCACATCTGACAGAGGGCTGAGATCCAGAATATATAAAGAACTCAAGAAATTAGACATCAAAATGCCCAACAGTCCAATTAAGAAATGGGCTACAGAACTAAACAGAGAATTCTCCACAGAGGAAGTTCAAATGGCTGAAAGACATTTAAGGAATTGCTCAACATCCCTAATTATCCAGGAAATGCAAATCAAAACTACTCTGAGATATCACCTTAACACCTGTCAGAGTGGCTAAGATCAAAACTCCAGAAGATAGCTTATGCTGGAGAGGATGTGGAGCAAGGGGAACTCTCCTCCACTTCTGGTGGGAATGCAAGCTTGTACAGCCACTTTGGAAATCAATATGGCGCTTCCTTATAAAATTGGGAATCCATCTCCCCCAAGACCCAGCTGTAGCACCTTTGGGCAGATACCCAAGGAATGCTCAATCATACCACAAGGGCATTTGCTCAGCTATGTTCGTATCAGCATTGTTTGTAATAGCCAGAACCTGGAAACAACCTAGATGCCTTTCAGCTGAAGATTGGATAAAGAAAATATGGTACATATACAAAATGGAGTACTACTCAGCACAGAAAAACAATGACATCATGAGGTTTGCAGGCAAATGGATGGATCTAGAAAAAATCATCCTGAGTGAGGTAAGCTAGCCTCAGAAGGATAAACATGGTATGTACTCACTCATAGTAGGATACTAGATGTAAACAAAGATGACCAGACTACTACACAACTCCAGGGAGGCTACCTAGAAAACAGGACCCTAGGAAAGACACAGGGATCACCCAATGACAGAGAAATGGATGAGATCTACATGAACAACCTGGACAACAGTGGGAGTAATGAAGGGCAAGATTGAAAGGAAAGAGAGCTTAGGGGAGCAGGAGATCCCAGCTGGATCAAGAACAGAAAGGGAGAACGAGGAATAACAGACCATGATAAATGAAGACCACATGAGAACAGGACTAGGCAGAGTGCTCGAGAGGTCCCCAGAAATCCATAATGATATATCCTCTGTAGACTGCTAGCAATGGTTGAGAGAAAGCCTGTTCTGACCTAGTCTGGTCATCAGATGACTAATCACCCTAACAGTCATCTTGGAACTCTCGTCCAATATCTGATGGAAGTGGATGCAGAGATCCTCAGCCAGGCCCCAGGAGGCGCTCCAGGAGTCCAACTGTCGACAAAAAGGAGGGACCACAAAAGAGTGAATTTTTGAATCCAAGATTGCAAAAAGCACAGGGATAAATAGCCAAAGAATGGAAGTACATGAATTATGAACCAAAGGCAGTGGAGCCCCCAGCTGGATCAGGCCCTCTAGATAAGTGAGACAATTGAATAGCTTGATCTGTTTGGGAGGCACCCAGGCTGTGGGACCAGGACCTGTCCTTAGTGCATGAGCTGGCTGTTTGGAACCTGGGGCTTACACAGGGACACTTTGCTCAGCTTGGAAGGAGAGGACTGGACCTGCCTGTACTGAATCCACCAGGCTTAAATGAATCCCCAGGAGTGTCTTGGTCCTTGAGGAGATGGGAATGGAGGAGAGGGGATGGGGGGAATGTGGGGGTGGCTCCAGGAGGGGGGAGGACAAAGGATGCCATGGCTGATGTATAAAATTAAAACGCATAATAATAAAGAAAATAATTTAAAAAAAAGAAAGAAAAACAAAGAGAGACTGGGAGAGAGTGCGGAGGAAGGAAGGGAGGGAGATACAGAAGACATGCTCTGGCACAGGACCCAGGTTCAGTTCCCAGCACATGGAACAAGATCCTAGCCAGCCTTAACAATAAAAACCTAGAGTCAGATATTGAGGGTGAAAGCTGAAAGATCAGAGAAGCAAAGCAGCCAGCCACCAGAGACTTCTTGCCTCTACCAAATCTCAGATCAAAGGAGGCTTCCTGTCTCTACAAATCTTCAGACTGAATGAGACAGATCCTATCTCTACCTGCCTTACATTCCTCTCCCCTCCCTAGTGCTGGGATTAAAGGTGTGAGCTGCCACCTCTTAGATCTGTTTCTCTTTCAGAATGATTCAATCTCATGTAGGCCAAGGTGGCTCTGAACTCCTGATCTTCCTGCTTCCTCCTCCCAAGTGCTGGGATTAAGGTGTGTGCCACCACTGCCTGTCCTCTTTGGTTAACTAGTGGCTAGCACTGCTACCTGATCTCCAGGCATCTTTTATTTGTCAGAACACAAACAAAATATCACACATTTCCCCCTATTGTCTAAACAAAAAGCAAAGGTGTTAAGTAACATAGAAAAAATATATACAGTAAGTACAATAACTATATACAAATATATATATATATATATATATATATATATATATATAAATATGTATGGGCAATAATCACACTAACAAAGTCTAGTCCATTAGCATTTGACAAAATCCTTTTTAATGATTTTTTTTTATTTGTTATGTATACAGAAGAGGGTGTCAGATCTCATTACAGATGGTTGTGTACCACCTTGTAGTTGCTGGGAATTGAACTTAGGACCTCTGGAAGAGCAACTTTTTGTTTTTGTTTTTGTTTTTCAAGACAGGGTTTCTCTTTGTAGTTTTGGCACCTGTCCTGGATCTCACTATGTAGACCAGGCTGGCTTCGAACTCCCAGAGATCCGCCTGGCTCTGCCGTCCAAGTGCTGGGATTAAAGGTGTGTTCCACCACCACCCGGCTTATTTTCACTTTTAAAGTATTATCATTATTTTTGTTTTGTTTGTCGGACCAGGTTCTCTGTATAGACAACAAACCCAAGCCAAGTACTGGGGTGGATGCTGAAAGATCAGCAGGACAGAACACTCCACAGTTAAACTCACCTTGTCAACTCCTCAGCCGACCATGTTTTCTCAAACTGGAAGCCTCTGTGTCCTCATCCAAATGGATCTCAGCTGAACTGCTGCTAAAAGCCTAAAAGCTTACCCAGCCTAGTTCCTGGTCCTCACACACTCTATACCTTTCTGCTTTCTGGGACTAAAGGTGTATGTCACTATGCCTGGTGGTGTGCCAACATTTTTTGGCCTCTATGTCTGTCTAGTGGCTGTTCTGTTCTCTGACCCCAGATAAGTTTATTAGGGTGCACAATATATTGGAGGACACATTATCACCACACAGGCTGGCCTTGAACTCAGAGATCTGCCTGCCTGTCTCCCAAGTGCTGGGTTTAAAGTTATGCACCACCATTGCCCAGCACTTTATATTTGTCTTAACCACAGTAATTTTAAACCTTTAAACATAGTTAGCCATCAACATGACGTTAGCCATCACTGTGGCTTTTTGCTGTCTGGATTTGGAACACTGGGTGTGGTTTCTTACCTACATCTCTAAGCTCTGAGGGTGGAGTGAGCTGGGCCTGTGAGAGTGGTGGTGCTCACCTTTAATCCCAGCACTCGAGAGGCAGAGGCAGGTGGAGCTCTGTGAGTTCAAGGCCAGCCTGATCCCCAGAACAAGTTCCAGGACTGCCAGGGCTACACAAAGAAGTCCTGTCTCCAAAACAAAACAAAAGGCAAAACTGAAAAGATACGTCATTAAGCACACTGGAAACAAGGGGGGGGAGAAACAGGCAAACTGAGCCTTAAAGAAAATTTTAAAAATGTTCATCATATCAGACATTGTTGCACACACCTTTGATCCCTTTAACCCCAGCGCTCTTAGAGGCAGAGGCAGGCAGATCTCTGATTTTGAGATCAACTTGGGCTACAGGTCTGAGTTCCAAGTCAGGTAAACTGTAAAGTGGGTCCCTGTCTCCAGTGAAGACTTTTTTCCATTTTTCGAATATTTATTTATTTCTTAACCTTCTCTGCATTTAATCAGTCATTTTTGGGAAAGGATTTGTCCATGTAAGTTCACCTCTGCCTCCTGGATGTTGGGATTACAGGTGTGTGTCGCCACACCTACCTCCTAGTTAAGAAAATTCCTTTGAGACATCCTCACAGCATAAAAGCCCAGGCTACCTCACTTTGTAGGGCAGTCCCTCCTTGATCTTGCATTTCTTGCCTCAGTGTCCCCAGTACAGCCATCACGGCCTACCACGCAGGGTTGTAGCTTGCTTTTGTCACTACCGTTCTGCTTCTTCCACACTTGGAAGGAATTTAGAGTTTAGGTTTTTTTGACCGTCATCCTACAGAATAACCAAGGCAAAAGGAGTTGTGCAGAGCTCCACCCGAGAGGATTATCCCTCCCCAGTTAGAGAGGGTTAAATTTCCGGTCCCTGCATTGCTGCTGGCACAGTCTTGGAGGGAATCTGCTGCTCTGAGGAATTCCATGTCAGGTGAGAGACGGGTGGGAGGCTGGATGGGGACTAGGGTGCTGACGGCCGTGAGTGCTACAAGTGGGGGTATCCAACTTGGGATCCACAGCTAGACATGAGATATAGAAGTCAGTCTTCCAAGTGTCTTCACAGATCAGCCCTACCAGCTTGCAGGAGACCACCATGGCTAGAGCCCATCAGAGGGGACCTGTTGACCATGCTAGGGCTTCACCAGAGAATGAGGGGTTAGGGAAAGTCATTGGATACACACGTGATCCTCCCAGGCAGTTGCCTGCAATTCTGCCCTAATTGTGGGAAATCTGGGTCTCAGCAGGTCTAGTGTATACAGTGTGAAGCTAGTGGAAGTGAACTCCCTCCACAGGGATGGGGGAAGCCATCATCCAGTTAGGAGAGATTTGGCCATGCTGTAGCCTTTGTAAGTAACCCCTCACCCATCCTCTGTACACATGCCTCATAAATTCACAGATTGCCCAGGGTACTATACAGATGGCTGCATCTTCCAACCATGGACGTATGGAGATGACTGCATCATCCAACCAAGTAACTATGGAGATGGTTGCATCATCCAACCAAGTAACTAAGGAGATGGCTGCATCATCCAACCATGCAACAAGAGAGATGGATGCATCTTCCAACCAAGAATTGAGAGAGATGTGTGCATCATCTAATCAGGCTTTGAGAGAGATGATTGCATTATCCAACCAGGTAATGATAGAGTTGGCTTCATCATCCAAACAGGGAACTATACAGATGGCTGCACATTCCAACCAGGAAACTATAGAGATGGGTGCATCATCCAACCAGGAAACTATAGAGATGGGTGCATCATCCAACCAGGGAACTATAGAGATTGGTGCATCATACAACCAAGTAACTAAGGAGATGGCTGCATCATCCACCCAGGCCAAGGAAGTGAGAGGAGCATCATCCAAACAGTCCAAGAGAGAGAGTGGAGCACCATCCAGCCAGGAAACTACAGAGATGCCTGCATCATCCAACCAGGCAACAAGATATTCAGGTGCATCTGGACCATAGGTGAGTACCTGGGGTCACACCCAGAGAGGCCCACACCTAGTTCCCAGCCTTGGGCACCAGGCGTTCTGGGCAAGACCTGTCTAACTTGGCCCCAGGTTCTGGCCATATGGCTGGACCCCCATCCACACCAGGAAGATTCTCCCTCTCCAAGACGCTCTAGTGGACCCTACAACCTCCATGCACTGCCCCACACCCACCTGACAGAGACCCCAGCCACTTCCAGAGACTTAGAAACCAGCCCCCAGCTTCCATCCTGCCCCTGAACTCCCATCTGGCCCAGAGTTGAGTGCTTGGAGTTATAGTCAGAGAGGCCCCTTCCTCTAGGTCCCACCCCTGGGCACCAGCCATCCCGGGAAGAACTGCCCAACTTGGCCCCAGTTTCTGGCCTTTTGGCGGGCCCTGCAGGAAGTCTCCCCTTTTCCAATACTGCAGGCAGACCCTGAAATCTCCACACCCTGCCCCACACCCATCAGCCAGAGACCCGAGCCACTTCCTGAGACTCAGAGACCAGCCCCCAGCTCTCATCTGCCCCAGAACTCCCATCTTGAACAGAGGTTCTGACCATAGGGCATGACCCCACATACCTACCCGGGAAGGTTCCTACTCTCCAAGACCCTCCAGTAGACCCTACAACTACCACGCCCTGTCCCCACACTCATCTGCCAGAGACCCCAGCCACTTCTGGAGCCTTAGAAACAAGCCCCCAGCTTCCAACCTGCCCCAGAACTCCCATCTGGACCAGAGAGACCCCACCCACTTCTGGAGACTTAGAACCAGGCCCCCGCCTCTATCCTGTCCTGGAACTCCCATCTGGACAAGAGGAGCTCCCATCTGAACAAGATAAGGAGACCCCAGGGACTTCCTGAGACTCATAGTCCATCCCCCTACTCCCATCCAGCCAGCACTCTCATCTGGACCAGAGCTCCCATCTCCACCAGAGAGAGGCTCCCTAAAACTGTCAGCTCTGTCTGGACCAAGTGCACTGATAAGACCAAGAACCAATCCATGAGGAGATGGGTAGACATCAGGCAGAAGTACATACAACTAAATAAAAAGCAATACAGCATCACTAGAACCTAGCCCTTCTCCAAAAGCTGGACCTGAACATCACAGAATGGAAGAAGCAGAAGAAAACAACCTTAAAAGTAACATCATGAAGAGGCTAGAACCTTATATAGAAGAAATCAAAAATAAAGTGGAGGAACATACAAACAAAAAATGGGAAGAACACTATAAAAAACTAGAGGAAAGGACAATTAAAGCAGAAGAAAATAAGTCCCTGAAAGAAAATCACGAAAAAGCAACAAAAGAGACGAGGGAAAGAGTCCAAGACCTGAAGAGGGAAATAGAGAAATGAAGAAGACACTATCAGAAGGAATACTGGAAATAGAATATCTGAGTAAACGAACAGGAACTTCAGAGGCAAGTATAACCAACCAACAGAATGCAAGAGATGGAAGAGAGGATCTCTGGTGCTGAAGATACATTAGAAGACATAGATTCATCAGTCAAGAAAACACTAAAACCAACAAAGTCATGACCCAAAATGTCCAAGAAATTTGGGACACCATGAAAAGACCAAACCTATGAATAATAGGGATAGAGGAAGGAGAAGAATACCAACTCAAAGGCACAGAAAATATATTTAACAAGATCATAGAAGAAAACTTTCCCAATTTAAAGAACAAAATGCCTATGAACATACCAGAAGCCTATAGAACAGCAAACAGAGTAGACTCCCCAAAAAAGTCCCCTCACCACATAATAATTAAACAACTAATTGTACACAATAAAGAAAGAATATTAAGGGCAGCAAAGGAAAAAGTCCAAGTGACTTATAAAGGCAAACCCATCAGAATAACACGCAATTTCTCAATGGAGACTTTGAAAGCAAGAAGGACCTGGACATATATAATGCAGACACTAAGAGACCATGGATGCCAGCCTAGACTAATATACCCAGCAAAACTTTCAATCATCATAGATGGACTGAACAAGACATTGCAAGACAAAAACAGATTTAAACCATACTTATCCACAAACCCAGCCCTACAGAAAGCACTAGAAGGAAAATTCCAACCTAAGGAAGGCAGATACACCCATGAAAACACAGGCAATAGATAACACCACAGCAGAAAACCCCAAAGGAGAGAAGTAAACACACAATACCACCAAAACATAAAAATAATAACAGGAACAAACAATCACTGGTCATTAATATCCCTTAATACCAATGGACTTAATTCACCTATAAAAAGACACAGACTAACAGAATGGATATGAAAACAGGACCCATCTTTCTGCTGCATACAAGAAACACACCTCAAATTAAAAGACAGACACCTCCTAAGAATAAAAGGCTGGGAAAAGACTTTCCAATCTAATGGTCTTAAGAAGCAAGTTGGTGTAGCCATCCTAATATCCAGCAAAATAGACTTCAAACTAAAATCAATCAAAGGAGATGATGAAGGACATTACATACTCATCGCAGGAAAGATCCACCAAGATGAAGTCTCAATTCTGAACATTTATGCCCCAAACACAAGGGCACCCACATATGTAAAAGAAACATTACTAAAGCTTAAATCACATATAAAACCCCACACATTAATAGTGGGAGACTCCCAGGCTGAGCAAAGTGTACCTGTGTAAGCCCAAGGTTCCAAACAGCCAGCTCATACACTAAGGACAGGTCCAGTTCCCACAGCCTGGATGCCTGCCAAACAGTTCAAGCTATTCAATTGTCTCTCTTATCCAGAGGGCCTGATCCAGCTGGGGGCTCCACATAAGTCTTGGCCCTGGAGGAGATGGGAATGGAGGGGAGGGGATGGGGGGAAGGTAAGGGTGAGGGTGGGGAGGACAAGGGAACCCATGGCTGATGTGTAAAATTAAAACACAAATATAATAATAATAAAAAAAGTAAAAAATAGTGGGAGACTTCAACATCCCACTTTCACCTCTGGACAGGTCTGTAGTTAGTGTTTTCCTGCCTGGCCCAGAGTCAGGACAAATCTCTCTCACATGCCAGGCCCATAGATGCTCAGACCCCACCAAGTAAACACACAGAAACTTATATTGCTTACAAACTGTATGGCCGTGGCAGGCTTTTTGTTATCTAGTTCTTCCATCTTAAATTAATCCTTTTCTATTAGTCTATACTTTGCCACGTGGCTTATGGATTACCGGTGTCTTTACATGTTGCTTCTCTTGGCTGCCGCTGGCAGGTTCTCTCCTTCCCCACCTTCCACCTCCCAGAATTCTCTTCTCTCTTGTGCCGCCTATACTTCCTGCCTGGCCACTGGCCAAACAGCATTTTATTTATACAGAGCGATATCCACAGCACTAAGCACAGGTCCAGGTCCCACAGCCTGGATGCCTCCCAAACAGTTCAAACTATTCAACTGTCTCACTTATCCAGAGGGCCTGATCCAGCTGGGGGCTCCACAGCCATTGGTGCAATTTCCTTAGGGCTTATTGGACTATTTAAATGATTCATCTGGTCTTGATTTAACTTAGGTATGTGGTACCTATCCAGGAAATTATCCATTTGGTTTAGATTTTCCAGTTTTGTGGAGTAGAGGTTTTTGAAGTATGACCTGATGATTCTCTGGATTTCCTCCTTGTCTGTTGTTATGTCCCCCTTTTCATTTCTGATTTTGTTAATTTGGATGCTCTCTCTCTCTCTGTCTTTTGGTTAGTTTGGATAAGGGGTTGTCTATCTTGTTGATCTTCTCAAAGATCCAACTCTTTGTTTCATTAATCCTTTGTATTGTTCTCTTTATTTCTATTTTATTGATTTCAGCTCTCAATTTGATAATTTCCTGGCGTCTGTTCCTCCTGGGAGACTTTGCTTCTTCCTGTTCAAGGGCTTTCAGGTGTTCTGTCAAGTCACTAGCATGACATTTCTCCAGCTTCTTTATGTAGGCATTCAGTGCTTTGAATTTCCTTCTTAGCACTGCTTTCATAGTATCCCATGAGTATGGGTATGTGGTCTATTCATTTTCAGTGATCTCTAGGAAGTCTTTAATTTCTTTCTTTATTTCTTCCTTAACCCATTGGTGATTCAGCTGAGCATTATTCAGTTTCCATGAGATTGTAGGATTTCTGTAGGTTTTTTTTTGTTGTTGTTGTTTTTTAATCTAACTTTAAACCATGGTGGTCTGATAGAACACAGGAGGTTATTCCAATTGTTTTGTATCTGTTGAGATTTGCTTTGTGGCCAAGTATGTGGTCGATTTTAGAGAAGGGTCCATGGGGTGCTGAGAAGAAGGTATATTCTTTTTTGTTTGGGTGGAATGTTCTGTAGATCTCAATTAAGTCTATTTGAGCCATAACATCAGTTAAGACCATTATGTCTCTGTTAAGTTTCAATTTGACAAATCTTTCCAGAGGTGAAAGTGGGGTGTTGAAGTCTCCCACTATTTTTCTTCTTTTTAATTATTATTATATTTGTGTTTTAATTTTGCACATCAGCCATGGGTTCCCCTACCTTCCCCCCATTCCCTCCCCTCCATTCCCATCTCCTCCAGGGCCAGACTTA